>NW_007260549.1:0-17958 GCF_000164805.1 Carlito syrichta | reverse complement strand
ATTCTTCTTTTGGTTTTTCTTCATTTGTGTAGACTTTCCTCCCTACTTTCACCTCCCCCCCTTCTTTAATTCTGTTGTTCAGCAATAGTGGGGTTACTTTTACTTCTGTTTAAATCTCCTATTCTTCCTTATGAGAATCCTCTAGCTTTGTTCAATTCTGAAACTGGACTGTGGGTTGAGGACTGTACTTTTTGCAGCTTTGAGATTTAATTGAGAGGGGATCTGTGATTCAAAATCTATCTGCAGATCTCAGTATCCACCAACAGTGTATGGATACCCTGGAACCCCTTCCTTCTCTCTTGCAATTGGTCCATGCAGTGGGGGACAAGTTTGCTCCCTGAAACCAGAATGAGGAGATAAAAAGAAAAGAATGGAACAGGTAAGAGGGAGAAGAGGAAACTGGAAAGAGAGAAGAGTAAGAGGGATAACAGACAAATGTACCGACTTAGGTCACAAGTTGGAGGATGGGCAAATGGGCACAGCTGGGCGAAGTGATGCAGGTCTCTTCCTGGTTTTGGAATAGACAGAATGACTGCAGTGGGCTTCTCTTCACCAGGCTTTGACCTCCTCACTGGCATTCCTCTATCCTCTCTCTACATTGATCAGTCTCAGTACTCCAGCTGATCTCTGTAGCCAGTGAGGAAGCCTGGAATTCTGTGGGACCAGGAGCTGAGGGCCATGGTGGTGGTGGCAAGGCCCTGTGTGGAACTTGCTCTAGTAGCCACCTTTTCTGGAGGCAGTTGCAGTGGCACACTGCATGGGTCTGGTGGCAGCAGCCACCCCGTGTGGAGACGGGGGTGGCACAGTACATGGGACTGGCTGCCACAGCCATTCTCTGTGGAGACTCTCACAGTCCGACTTGTCCCATCACCATCTTGCTGGAAATCTTGAAATTATTTTATTATTTTTTCCCTTGCAATCCAGGATTCCCCATCTAGGTAAGTGTCTGGGAATGCACTGGCACCAGCATACCAGGAAGCAATGTTTTGAGAGGCTATTTTAAGCTTCTGTGAGTTTTTTTTTTTTTTTAAAGATTTTTCAATGCTTTTGCCCATTTGTCATGTGCAATTGATATGAACAATGTGCGACAGTAAAATTTTGAATAAGAATGACATAACCCTGCCGGGCTCAGTGGCTCAGCCTGCAATCCCGCGCCTTTGGGAGGTTGAGCTAGGTGGATTGCCTGAGCCCGCAGGTTCGAGACCCATCTGGGAAGTGAGACCTCATCTCTACAATAAATCAAAAAATCAGCCAGGCATGGTAGTGCAAGCCTGTAATTCCGGCTACTTGGAAGGTTGAAGTGGAAGGATCTCCGGAACCCAGCAGGTCAAGGCTGCGGTGGCTGGGAGCAGCCACTGCACTCCAGTCTGGGCTGCAGAATGAGACTCCAACTCAAAAAAAAACAAAACAAAAAAATGACACAACCCACTACCTCATTCTCTCTATGCACCCAATTTCATCCGTAATGGCTTTTTGTGTTTTTCCGATGAAAAAATCCTCACAGGGAAATGTTTTGCCAGTGTGGAACAAGTGAAACAAAAAATGACAGAAACACTAAAGGCATTAAAATCTGTGAGTTTAAAAAACAATTTAAGCAGTGAAAAAGCATCTCTATAAGTGGATTGCATTAAATAGTGAGTACTTTGAAGGTGACTGAAGTTAAAACATATAAGAATAAATACACAATATTTTAATAAACAAATTCCATTTTTTGACAGTCTCCTCCTTATACTCTTATACAACTGATTGTGCAAGACATTTGTTTACACCAGCATCATCACAGACATATAAATTAGATCCATTATAAGCTTATGGCACAACAATTGAATAAGAGGTCCAACATTGACCAAAAAATATCATTATGCGGCAAATTACTACATGTCATGTCTTTTAAATATGTAACAACATAGGTTTTTATAGTTCTAGAATTTAACTTTAATGAACTCTATGCTTATACAAAGGCATTATAAAAATATGAACACGGCAAAAATTACACAAAGTAACAGGTGTAGATATTTATTCAATATGACATAAAAAGGTATATATGTGGACATAGATACATATATAATCTAAATAGATATTACTGTAACTATTTCAGTAATGACAATACATAGTAAACATAGTATCCTAAGTTTGAAGAGTAGTTTGAAAGTCAATAAAAGTTAAAATATACATTTAGTATGATGGCAAATAATTTTCAAATTTTTAAGGATTCAAAATGACCACCAAGGAGTAGCTGACATGCTACTGTCTTGCTGAAAGGAACAGAGACGGGTCCAGCTGCCAGTAAACTTGGGTGTTTTGACAGCTTGTGCTCTTTTTTTGTTTCCATATGAATTTCTGCATCATATTCTTTAGGTCTGAGAAAATTTGATAGGCATTGAATTGAATCTGTAGATTGCCTTGTGTAGTAAGGACATCTTGTCAATACTGATTCTGCCAATCAATGAGCATGGAATATTACTCCATTTGCTTTTGTCATCCTTGAATTATTTGAACATTGTTTTGTAGTTCTCATTGCAAAGTTCTTTCACTTTTTGGTTAAGTGGATGCCAAGGTATTTCATTTTTATTGTGGCTATTGTGAATGGGATTGTGCCATTTATTTGGTTTTCTGTCTGCATTGCTGGTGTATAGAAATGCAATGGTCTTGTGTACATTGACTTTGTACCCCAACAGTCACCAAAATTGATTATCAGTGCAAAATGGTTTTTGACAGACTCCCTAGGGTTTTCAAAGTAAAGTATAGTATTATCCACGAAGAGGGGTCTCTTAACTTTCTCTTTTCCTATTTGGATATCCCTAATTTCCTTCTCTTGCCTGTTTGCTCTCATGAGGACTTCCAGCACTATGTTGAAAAGGAGAAGTGAGAGGGGCATCTGTGTCTTGTTCTTATTTTAAAGAAGAATATTTCTAGCTTCTGTCCACTGAGCAAAATGTTGGCAGTGGGCTTATTTTGGATGGCTTTTACTGTTTTGAGAAATGTATCTTCTAGGTCTAGGTGCTTGAGGGTTTTTATCAACAAGGGATGTTGGATTTTGTCATATGCTGTTTTTGCATCTAATGATATAATCATGTGGTTCTTGGCTTTAACATTGCTAATGTGCTGAATTACATTTATGGTCTTGCAAATGTTGAACTACCCTGCATTCCAGGAATGAAGCTCATCTCATCATGGTGGAGGATCCTTGAGTTGTGATATTGAATATGATTTGCTAGAATCTTGCTTAGAATTTTTGTCTCTATGTTCATCAAGGTGATTGTTATGTAATTATATTTTCTTGTTGGGTATTTGTCAGATTTCTGACTGACCAACATGCAGAAGAATGAAACTGGACACTAATTATCACCATAAACAAAAATTAACTATAAATGGATCAAAGACCCCAAAGATAAAACCTCAAAATATAAGAATCTTTTTTCTTTAAAAAAAAAAAGTAGGAAACACTCTTATGCACATTGGAATAAGCAATGGGTTTTTGACCAAATTCCCAAACGCAAATACCATAACACTAAAATGGACAAGTGGGATCTCATCAAACTGAAAAGCTTTTGCACAGTAAAAGAAACTATCAAGAGAGTTAAAAGACAACCCACAGAGTGGGTGAAAACATTTGCTAAATCTGTGTCTGACAAAGGGATAATACCCAGCATCTACAAGGAATTCAAAGGAGCAGAATGGGAAAAAAGAGTAGTAATAATAACCCTAATAGTATGTAAAGGTTTAAGAGCTTTATTTTGGGGGGTTCCGGTTTTATGACTAATCTGATGTTTAACTATACCTATGTTATCTGTAACAGTTTTTACCTCAGTTTCTGTTAATTCCTTATGCCAAAACTTTAATAGAAAATCTCTAGTGTTTCATTTGCCATACAGTTAAATGTACATTTTGTTGCAGTGGATGTTACAGTGATTGGTTCTATTGACGATAGGGTTGTCATGACCTCTCCTGTTCTTATTTGTGTTTTCTGAGGCATAGCTGATGTTGAAACATTGACTGCTTTATTACTGGCATTGTAGACACTGTACCCTCCAATTCTGGTTACATTATTCTTTTCCAAGGGAGATTGAAACATATTATTCCTGTAAGGCAGGAGTATAACAATATAATGGGAATAACCAGGCGACCATGAGTTACAGGGCAGCTATGCAGAACTATAAATAAATGCAACCTGGTATGTTTGATTGCCAGAGTGCCTGAAAAGAAACTCTGGTCACGACTCTTCCTTCCCTCGCCTCATCACGTCTCCTTCTCAGCTCCCCGTGAACCCCCCAGAGCTGGCCTCCGGCAATTTACAATAGCAAAACATGGAAGCAATTTTACTGCCCATTGAAAATGGACTGGATAAAGAAAATTTGGAACATATACACAATGGAGTATTATGCAGTCATTAAGAAGAACAATATCATGAACTTTGAAGCAAATTGGAAGGAATTAAGACCATCATATTCAGTTATCTATGACAGAAACAAACACTTGAATACCCCATGTTTTCACTCAACTGTAGGACGTGAACATTATCACATTTGTGCAAAAGAGGGATTGGTAGTTGCATAATCAATAAATCAAAGGGGATTGTGCAAAATGACACATAACAGGCAATTGGAGAACAATAGAAATTTATTCTTCACAGATCTGTGGGCTGGAAAGATTAATAATTATGCTAGTTTAGTGTCTGCTGAGGTCTGCTCTCTGCTTTCAAGATGATACTTCTAGCTAAAGACTTGGTTAAAGGGAAAGGGGGAAAAAAGTGAATGCTTGTTCCCTCCAGCACTTTTTAAAGGCACACATCTATTTATGGTGACAAAACCTCATAATTTTGTCATGTACCATAAGGTCCACCTCTTAGTACTACACAATAAGGATTAAGTTTCAACATGAATTTTAGAGGAGACACAAACATTAAACAATAGGAAGGAATGTTACATTTCTTCACTGTTTAAGAAGGCTATTCTGAAAAATGCAGGGCACTAATAAAAGAATATTTAAAGCACACTAAATAAGCCAATCTGTACATTATAAAGTAAGCAATAAAAATGATGAAGCTAAAATTAATAAATTGGAATTTTTAAAATTGCTAATTTTCAATTCATATAGTCTATTGTATTATAATTAATTATATTAAATAAGATATTTCCATAAAAATAAATATACTTAAAAATGGGATAACTTTAGTCTATAGAAATAAAATTATTATTTTAAAAAACAAGAATGTTTATAATATAAATAACTCTTTGCTCTTTTAATGAGACGCTCCTTTAACATAAGCCTAAAGAAAAATTTAAATAAAGACATGAAAATATACCATGTAAAAGAAATTCAAATAAAACTGCTATGGTTAAAATTAATAGTCATAATATAAGAGAAAAGCATTATTGCAAATGAAAAAGCATGCTTCTAAAAATATATGTTTATGCCAAATCATTAGTAATATTTTAAAAATAGTTTATATGGAATACTAATACAAGCTAAGCATAGAATTGAAAGAAGTACCTAAAAAGGTCTTCAAAAACAGGAATTTCACACTTTTCTCTCACAGCTCATAATACAGACATTGCAGTGAGTCTGTAGAAGACTTAAGCTAAACAATTAATCAACACACACATGAACACACACATACACTTTCTTTGCAAATATCAAGTATTTATATTTTCAAGTTCATATAAAAATGTTCCAAAAGTACACTATGATATCATCTTGCCAAGCATTTTAGTATAAAAGTACAGTGCTGTATTTTCAAGGCAGAACCATGGCAGCCAAGCTTTACCTGTTGAGACTTGAATACAGTTACTCAAATTTAACATTCATTAACTAAAAATTAGTAACTTTTAAATCACTTCCTCAGTCACAACAGGTACATTTAGACACAGACATACAACACTTCCAACTTCGCAGAAAACCTTCTGATTACAGGTTATTTAAAATATTAGTCATTAACCAAACATTTGAAAACCCGAATGGCTTATAATTCAGTAATATATTTATAAATATAGTAAGGGTTAAAAATATCACAGTGAATATTCAAAATTACATAAAATCCCATGAAAATAAAGTCTTTCTTGTGAAAAACAAATTTTCTCTTTTTTTTTTAGTTGAAGTCTCACTCTGTCACCTAGACTGGAGTGCAGTGGCCGCTCCGGCCACCGCAGCCTCGACCTTCTGGGTTCCGGCGATCCTTTCGCCTCAACCTTTCAAGTAGCTGGAATTACAGGCATGCGCTACCACGCCTGGCTAATTTTTTTTTTTTTTTAAATTGTAGAGATGATGTCTCGCCAATTTGCCCAGGCAGGCCTCAAACCCGCGGGCTCGGGCAATCCACCCACCTCGGCCTCCCAAAGCGCAGGATTACAGGCTGAGTCACCGAGCCTGGCCAAAACAGATTTTCTGAAATTTATACACAGCAAAAGAGAAAAGAAGAAATTGTGTCATCTGAGAAATCATCAAGGAAATTTAAAATGGGAAATCTGATATTTACTGCCAGTAAATACAAGAAAAGTAGTAGAAGGGAAAAAATAAATAGTACAAAATTATGACCTCAACACAATTACAGTAGGGATGTAAAACAAACAGAAGTATTTTTATGAAAAAAACTGTAAAATTTTGATGAAAGAATATTGAAGAAAGATATCAGATAAGGCAGAGATTTTTGTTTCTCAATTAAACAAGAGAAATCATTGTGGTTTTTACAGATATCAATCATTATTGATATTTAACTATATTCAGTATACATTTTAATATCCATATAGAATTTAATCTAGAAAATAAAAATTATCAAATCGCAGTACCACAAACAGAAACTTAGTACACCCTTCATGTATTAAAGAAATTGACTTTGTTATAAAAACTTTTCTACAAAATATTATAGGAACTCCGACACCATTACCACTGAATAAGAACTTTTATAATTGAAAAAGGAAGAAAAAAATATGCTTCTAGGTTACAGAAAAATAGAACTGCCTCTCAATACAGCCTTGATAGCAAAAATGTTAAATAAAAGCAAACTTTCCTGTGAACATGGATAAAGAAACAAATATTACCTTGAATATAATATATTCACTGATTTATTTTATTTTATTGTATTTATTATATTATTTTTTTTGAGTTGGAGTCTCACTCCATCACCCAGACTGGATTGCAGTGGCTGCTCCCGGCCACCACAGCCTCGACCTGCTGTGCTCCGGTGATCCTTCCGCCTCAGCCTTCCGAGTAGCTGGAACTACAGGTGCGCGCTACCACGCCCGGCTAATTTTTGATTTATTGTAAGGATGAGGTCTCGCCAAGTTGCCCAGGCGGGTCTCGAACCCGCGGGCTCAGGCAATCCGCTCATCTCAGCCTCCCAAAGTGCTGGGATTACAGGCTGAGCCACTGAGCCTGGCTGATTTATTTTTAAAGGGTTATTACACAATAACAATTATGATTTTTTTTTTTTAGAAATGCAAGACTGGTTTAAAATATGGAAGATATAAGCCCTAGCAGAGGTTTATATCTATTATCCCCATACTTTAGTAGGTTGTGGTAGGAGGATTGTTTGAATCCAGGGTGCCATACCATCCTAGGTAACATATCTCTGCAAAATAAAAAAAAAAAAGAAAACGAAAGAAAGAAAAGAAAAAAATTACTGCTTGTGGTAGCATGTAATGTAACTGTGTTACCAAGTTCAGGAGGTTGAGGAGAGAGGATTCCTTGAGTGCAGTAGTTAGAAAATGCAATAAGCCATCATTGTGCCACTAATCCCCAGTCTTGGGGTAGAGTAAGACTCCTTACACAAAAATAAGAGAATAAAAGAAAAGAAAGAAAAAAAAAAAAAAAAACTTTGAAGATAATTGTAGTTTACATTGTGAACACTATACAAAAAAACATATTGATAAGAATAAAACAAATGCAATATCATTAGATAACAAATCGATTAGAAAAATTAGAATATTGTTATATTCCTTCAATATGAGAAAGTTAAGATGAAAATTTCTAAATATAAATGAATTTTTTGAACCAAACAGGGAATAACGCATATAATATGCATAGAACTTTTATTGTACCTTCTATTTATTATAAATAAACCCCTCAACAGTGAAAATATTTGAAGAAAGAAAATCATTACGACTAGAGAGAGAAAATAAAAGTGTAATGATTTACTGATTATTTAGAAAATACAGAACAATCTATACTTGAAATTATAGTGTTAATACATAAAATCAATGAAGCAACTGAATATACGATCAATGTGCAAACTTCAATGGTATTTACACTAGTAGCAACACACATGTCTAAAATATATTTTAAAATAAAGATGCCATTTACAAAAACAAGAAAGTAAAATACCTATATTACTGTGTGACTTCAAAACCAAAAGATACAAAATATGTGATAGAGAGAAATTAAAGAAAATTTAACATTGAGATCACAGCCTGAATTTTGTTGAAGTCAGCACACTACAAAGATCCATAACCTTTCAAAATAATGCAACAGATTAAATGCAGTCCCAAATGTAAATTCCATGAGAGCTTTTTGATGTCATTATTTATTTATTTCATGCCAGATGAGTAATATTCCCATTTCATATTAAGATTAGGGAGGTACATCTCACGTATTCATGTGAAACCTAATTATCCCATTTATAAATTACAAAAAGTGGGCGTTTATTTTTTATTGGAGGTGTCATGTACATAATATAAATTTCATCCACTTAAAAATTTTAATATATTCATAGAGTTACAAAAAAGGTCACTATCAAAAAGAAACACTGTAGCTATTGGCAGTCACTTTCTAATTCACCCTGAGACCTTGGCCACTGCTATTCTATTTTAGGTCTCTATGGATTTGCCTATTCTTGATATTTCACACAAACAGACTCACATAACTATGTAACTTTTAGAAAGATTTAATGACACAAATCTAATGTCCAGGAAAAGGAGTCAGTCACAACAGCAGTGATATCTGTACTTGGTGGAATGTATATTATACTTTAGTAACTCATTTTGAAATTTATTTTTATTGCTGAAGCAAACAACATAATTCATTTTCAGGCTTTGTGATCAAAATATTATTTTCATTTAATAAAATATAAAATTACCTGATAGACTCCAAACTCAGGGGTTGGAATTCTGAAACGTATGCTTACAACTATATAGTTGTGAAACTCCACATTTGTCTGTCTCAAATAGTTGTAAGCGTATCTTTGCACATTTGTGTTGAGTAAAATATTCTGTTATCCTGTAGTGAAGAAAAAGTCACAATTCATTTTATTTTGGGGCAACAATGTGTGAAATAAGAGAATTATCCATGTATTTCAAGAAAACAATATCCTGAAAAGAGGTTAGAACATCTATCACTTTATAATACTTGTTTATTATACAATACTTAAGTCCCCCCCTACTTTGAGTGAGACACTAACTCCAGTGGATTCCTGAGACCATGAATAGTGCCAATTCTCATACGAGTAAATACTATGTTTTATCTCTACATACATACCTGTAAATTTGACACAAGAGATTATCAATACCCAATAATTTAATATAATAATTATAGCAATATGCTTACATCACTACTCTTGCGTTTGAGGCCCTTATAAGTAAAGTAAGCACTTATTAAGTAACACAGCACTATGAAGACAGTGTGGATCTGATAACTAGATGACTATAAGTGACGGATGCCATGTAGCATACACGGTATGGATACTCCAGACAAAACAATGATTCATGTTTCAGGTGGGAAAGATCAATACTACCAAAGATTTGATCATGGTACTCAGAGCAGTTCACATTTAAAACTCATGAATTGTTTTTTCCTGAAAATTTCTACTAATACTTTCGGCTGAGGTTGATCCTGGGCAATTAAACCACAGAGAGTGAAATTGTGGTTTAGGGGGTGTACTGTAGCATATTATGTAATATTTATTTTAACATTGTACTAGCTTACAAAATCTTTCCTCATGTCTAAAAATCAACATAAGCTTATTCATATTATTCTTTGATTTATTCCTTTTTTATATTTTTCTCTTTATAGCACTGTTCCAAAAAACTTACGCATATTTGAACGTTGAGCCCTTTATTGAAACCCATGGATGATCACTACTGTTCCAGGAGACTCCAATTCATACTTCACGTGCGAGAGAGGTCACAAGTTTCTAACAGAAAATAAAAAATTTTCATGTAAGTAACCATTATGATAGGTTGTATTAGCTTTAAAAGTACAGATAGTGTATTTTTCATAAGATCCCTAATTTTTTAAACAATATACTAAACTTAAAAAATTTCTGTAGTGTCTACATTTTTTGTGTAAATTCAAGGTATTCAAGCATGTTTTTGTTACATGTATATATTGCCTTGTAGTGAAGTAAAACCATCATCTGAAAAATGTACATTGTACTCATTAAATAATTTCTCATCCATCATCCCCCTCCCCGTCCCTTCAGTGCTTTCAAGGTCTGTATTTCACTCTTTATGTCCATTTGTACCTGCTATTTATCTTCCACTTACATATGAGAACATGTTGTATATGATTTTCTGTTTATGTTTATTTCACTTATGATAATAGCCTCCAGTTCTATTCCTGTCGCTGCAAAAGACATGATTTGCTTTTTTGGGTTGTGGAGTATTTCCCAGGGTATGTGTCTGTTTGTGTGTGTTATTATGTATGTGTGTGTGTGTATATATATAAACACACATACATATGGTATATGTGCAAATATATATATATGCATAATACATTTTTATTCAAACATTTTTATTCAAGCATTTGTTAATGGACACTTAGATTGTTTCCATATCTCTGAGGCTGTGCATAATGCAATAGAAAATGTAAAAGTGAGTGTTTCTTTTTTGATATAATTTTTTTCATTTGTGTAGACACCTAGTAATGTGATTGCTGGATTAAATGATAGTACTGCTTTTATTTTTCAAAAATATCCAAACTGTTTCCCATAGATGTCGTACCAATTTACATTTCCACCAACAGTGTATAATGTTCTGTTTTCTCCACATGCTTGTGATCATCTGTTATTTTTTTCCCTTTATTGATAGTCATTTTGATAGGTGTAAGTTGGCATCTCATTGCAATTTTCATTTGCATTTATTTGATAATTAGTAATTTTGAGTATTCTATATGCTTTTTTTGGAATAATGTTTGAAATGGAATACTGAAATGCTTTGAAACCAGAGCCCCAGGGGTCAACAGAGTGGCTGGATATCTTCAAATCTCCACCAACAGAGAAAATGAAGTTGGTCTGCTGTTACCTAGCACCTGACTTAGCAATATTTGTAATATTAAAACACAGGCAATGATTTATGAGAAGAGGTAGTGGTGATGAGCACATATTCAAGAGCAGTGCTGAAAACTTCTGTTTCATGATATTCGTATTTCACGAGTCTATTCATTTTGTGATCAACCTGCACAATTAAAATATACTTAAATTTCTTCATATATAGTAAAATTAGATAGCAAGATGTGTTTTAGAATTAAAGCATGTATGGAAGCATGGTTTTATTAAAAAGTAATGAAAAGTGCATTAGCAGAAGGTGAATACAAATAAACTATTTTAAAGTCAAGCAATATAATCTGCTTAGCTGAAAATAATTCAACAAAATATGTACAAGAAAATAGATTATTTCCTCAAATGTTTTACTGACTGAAATAAGCATTTAATAAGGTAGTTGAAACATTCAAAGTCATACCATTTCTTCTTCATCATCTATATAAAGCACACTGGAGTTCATAGAAGCCCATGTCATCATACTCTCATCCCAAGTTTTTGTTTGTTTCCAATGTAATAACAACTGTTGGAATATGTAAACCATTCCTCTGGACAACTACAATTATATGCTGAGGAAACATTGTAAATTACCCAGAAACAATATGAATAGTTTAAAATGACACTTACAGTGTAAATTTACAAAAGTATGTCATGTGTGTACATAAGATATCTAGGCATTCTAACAGGATGGTATATATAATTAAAAACCCACTGATTCACACATGTATATACTGTAAAGCAGCCTTTCGTCCCCTAATTGTGTTCACACATGAAACAAGCCAGCAGGCTAACGGTCACATTACACGCATTTTTAAATCACTGAACAGACATACATTTTTTATAATAGTAAAATTATTTATCTCCTGATTTTATAGCAATAGGAAATTGAAACAAATACAATAAGGTTATAGTGTTTATGAATTAGTATTTATATTCATTGCTAAAGAAAAGAAAATAAGCTCCTGTATTTTTTATTTACAAACACCTATGGCTAAATTTTATAATTTTTCTCCTGAATATATCTCTGGTGATTTTTTCATTTCAAAAGAACAATACCAAATTAAAACTCTGTTATTTCAGAATTTTGGAAATCATTACGTACCTTTCTGGTTGCTTTCATTTTGGAAAGAATTGGTCTGCTTCTGTGTTGCAGTTGCTAGAAAATTTAAAATAATCTTTTACAAATTAAGATGTGAATAAGTCATAATAATGTTAGTTCTTTGAAATTTGGTATATTGTTCAGATATAGAAAAATATAGAACTTTGTGACAAAAAAATATATATAATGTAATTGAGATTTTGAAAAAATATTAAAATAGTGCAAAGAACCAAATCAATATCTCCTACAGTACTTGATTTAGCCAACTTTCAAGAATTAATTTCTATTTCTTAGTAAGGTTTTTCACTTTGTAAAACATCTTTTTGGAATTTGAAATCAGAACATATACATCTAATTTAAAGCAAATACTTTTTTTATAATTATTCTTTCATTTATACTTTTTACAAATTCAGAACAATCCACTTTTAGTTCAAAAACAAGTGTAAAAATGAGAATTCTATTCCTCAATATTTCAAAATATTTAGAGGCATTTCTATTCATTTAGGTGAAAAGCACTCCTTTATTTTTCCAAAATATACTTACAATGAATAATAACTATTGTTACCATGGTCACTATTAATGCCAAACAGATAATTCCCAGGATGCCAGCAATGAGCTTCTCTGGAGGTGACGATACATCTATAGGACAAGAAATAAAAACACAGAGAAAAGAGAGATGGAGATAGCTATTTAGAATATTTGCAGACAAGAGAACCCACATGCATAAGGATCATATAGGTAAACTTGGACACCAAACTGCATAACCACCAAAAAAGTTTTTCTTAGAGAGTACCATTGCATTTTGAGTAAATATAATGATCTGTGATTTGCTGGACAAAAACTACAGAGTTCCACAATGTCTGGGTAAAATAGCAACCATATTTCATTTTTAAATAGCATAACTCGTATTGGAACTCTGATATTCACAAATAAAAATTATGTGAACAAACCTGCTCTTTTCCCATATCCTGTTATCCAAGCTGCTCATTCTGGTCAGTTACACTGGGGAGCTGTGAAATGCCACACCTTTGCTGTGGAAAGTTTTGTCATTGTCTAGAAGATCCTGAGAAGCAGTTGGAAGCTTAATTCCACATAGGTTATTTCCTGTTCAGTTACTAAAATGGAGCTTTTATTGCCCTTAGACTTTCTCTCCTGGTTCTTCGGGTTTGGGGGCAAATTCAGTTTTGAGCAGATTACTCTGTGATTATCCATTTTTTCTTACTGTGTGTTATTAGGAACTCTTCTGTATGATAACAGTACTTAAGAGGCTAATACATAGTTTATAATGACAACATACCTAGCACAGTCAAAAGGAGCAAAATGGAGAGAAAGTACCCACACTTAAGTTTCATTGAGGAATCTACAGTTTTTGCTCTAATTTCCTTAGACTTAAACAAGTTTCTTATAGAAAAAAATATTTTTATAAAGGTTTCTGCTTTTCACAAAAAATATTATTGCTGGGGCAATGAAAAGCAATAAATTAGTCAACTAAAAAAGAAATTCCTGAATTACAATAAATACATTAGTTAAGTGTGATTCACAAATATATTTTAATGTCAATACAATACCTGAATTAAAATTTTTAATATGGTTTATAGTAATTTTGAAAGTCATAGTATGTTAAGACTCGTCTGAACATGAAAAATATGATGTTGACATATATATTATAGTTTTGCTAATGAACTTTTATTTGACAGCTTACAGTCATTTATTGAAATGAAATAATGGTTACAAAATGATTTTTTTTGAAATACTGATGATTTCTGATGAATTGCTAGGAATGTAACAATTTTTATATTTTGGAAAATATTAAGTGACATAATAAACATGCATAACAGTATTGGAGAGATTAAAACTTTTTAAAAATACTTATTTCATAGATGTATTGGCTATTATTTCCTGGCTAAAATGTAAAGCCATAAAACAATAAATAAAAATATAGATCATTTATGTAGAAACTGTCTCAGTTTAACATTACAAAAAGATTCCTTGACTGTCAACATGTGTCAAGATCATTTTAGTTGTGCATTTGCAATAATTCAGATAATTTAATCTAATAATTTAGTCAATGAAATCTGGAGATAGAGAGGTCTAGAATTAATTCTGACCTTGAAGTTTATAATGTCTGCCCTTTAAAAAAGTTATTCAGTATCTAATAACCCAGCTTATCAATGAAAATGAGCATAAGAACATATAAAATACAATGCATGTAAAACATTTGCCAAATTGACACATAATGTTTTCAATAAATATCATCCATTTTAATTATTACTTACATCACAATTGCTGTTATTTTTTCCGATTCATGTCAGTTAAAGCATGAAAAATAAATCATTAGAGAGGTACCTTACAGAAATGTGATATATACTATTGCAATATATATATATATATATATATATATTTTTTTTTTTTTTTTTTGAGTTGGAGTCTCACTCTGTTGCACAGACTGGAGTGCAGTGGTCGCTCCCGGCCACCACAGCCTCAACCTGCTGGGCTCCGGCGATCCTTCCGCCTCAGCCTTCTGAGTAGCTGGAATTACAGGCATGAGCTACCACTCCTGGCTGATTATTTTTTGGATTTATTATAGAGATGAGGTCTCATTGCCCAGGCGGGTCTGGAACCCGCGGTCTCAGGCAATCCACTCACCTCAGCCTCCCAAAGGCGCGGAATTACAGGCTGAGCCACTGAGCCCGGCTCTATTGCAATATTTTAACCAACTTTTAATAAGTATTTTTCAAAACACTTTTAATGCAATTTAGTATTTTATGTAATCTACTTCATACTTTAATTAAAAAATAAAAATTGATTTTATTAAATCGACTTTATGGTCTGATAATAGTATATTTAACTTTCATTTATTTATTTACTTTAACAATCTCTGTACAATAGCTAACCTATATATAATTTTTATATTATTCAAAGATGTACAATATTCTGATTACAAAAATCCAAAATTACTTGATAGTTATGACATTTACAGGTTACGTAAATAATATTGACTAACAAATCCAAGTATGTGTGAATGCCATTTACCACTTTCCACAGACAATAATTTGAAAACTTTAAGAAATTCTCCAACATATTTTACATTCCAGGGATCTATCCGGACTTACTCATATAAAGATATCAAATTTACACTTTGATTTTATTATGTGTGAATTGCACCTCCATAACATCAAATCTAATGTTTGCAATCTCCCACTAAATGAGGTAGGCTAGTAGAGAGATGGAAAGTTGCTGCATGTACCTTCTGTCCCAGAATGTCACAAATCCTTTAGTGGAAAAGCTGGAATAAAAGATGAAATTTAAAGTCATATATCCAGAACAAGTAGAAACAATTTTTGTGATCTTCACAGACTGCCCTGTGAAAGCTCAGAATGAAGTAAGAATGGAAAAAGTTGATTTCTCAGCAATCTGTCACTGAAGGTTTGAACAGGAAATTCTCATGCCTGGGATATTTTGAAATAATTTTTTCTCATTACACACCTCCAAACTATAGGAGATTTGAGCTCTTATTAAATGGACAAAATAGACTTTGAAGATGTGTCATTAATTGTTCATTTTCAAGTGCCTCTGAAAAACTGTTTTTATATTCTACAAGCCATGAGTGTAGAGAGTTACTACATATATAAACTTTTTTTTTGTTTCAATCACAAATATTGCCAACTTAAGCCTTGTTAAGAGTGTCTTAGCAGTTTAAAACCAATTTTATACGAGAGTGCTCAATTTTAAATATTACATGTCTTTTTTTATATTCTTAATATGTGACCCTATTATGATAGAATAAATTTTAAAACATGACAACATTATCAACAAGTATTTACTGATATTAGTCACCAATTATGAGAAATTACTACATTTCCAACTTACAATAACTGGCACAGACACCATCATCGACAAAGTTATATTCTTGACTTCTCTGCATTAGTTCTTAAATTCTTGCATTTGATTTTATTTTTTAAAGAAATTATTTAATCATTAGATTCACCTTGTTAAAAACAAATGTATCTGGGAAGGATTAAACATTAATGAATTGTAAAATAGATCAGCATGCCAGATTATAACACACAACAAAATTTATTTTCAGTCTTATGCAATCATATTACTTCCATTTAATGCAATATAATATTATTCCAAACTCAGGTGCTTTAATACTAAAGTGTATGCTTACAACTATATTTTTGTGAAGATCCATAACCTACGTGCCTCAAGTGCATCTGATTATAGTATTACACATTATGCTGACCAGGATCTGATTCTCCTCCCTAGTAGTGAATAAAAATTGATAATTCTGTTATATTTTGTAGGATTATTGCATGAAACAAGAGCATTTTTCCATATATTGTAAGAATGAATGCTATGAAACCAGATAACGGCATTTTTCATAATTATTGCAAAGATTTGATTATCATGAAAACTGAATAGAGCAGTTTCCTCTTATCCTGGTGGGAGACATTGACCACAGTAGATGCCTGAAACCCCAGATAGTACAAATCCCTGTATAAACTATGTTTTCCCTATGCATACAAACCTACAATAAAGTTCAACTTATTAAAATTATTCTTACACAAGAGATAAACAATAACCATAATATAAAATAATAACTATAACAATATACCTACATCACTACTCTACCATTTGGGACCATTATTAAGTACTAAGAATGCCTTGAACACAAGCACCACCTTGGCAAGACATTCCATCTGATAACTAAGACAGCTACTAAATGACTAATAGACAGTAGCATAGACTGTGTGACTCTGGCAAAGCAATGATTCATGTCCCAGTTGGGACAGGTGCTTACTCCAGAAAGTTGCTCATACTACTCAAAACGTTGCACAATTTAAAAATCATTAATTGTTTCTAATATTTAAAAAATTTTTTTTGGCTATGGCTGATCCTGAGTAACTGAAATCACAGAAAATAAAATTACAAATAAGGAGGGTCTGCTGTAATACATTCTTTAATATTTTTATCAAATTTTACTAATTTAAAATTTTTTCTTTATATCTGTAATTCATCTTACACTTGTTATCTTATTCTTTAAATTTATCCTTTCATGCTTTTTCTTCTATATACTCCATAAAAAATATACTTGTGTTTGAAAATTGAGTCATTTTTTGGCAACCAAGGATGATCACTGCTGCTATCACAGATTCCAATCTGTACTAGCAGTTACAGGAAGTCCAGAAGTGTCTAACACAATAAATGGTATTCATGTAAATAATAATTTAGGCAGCCGTGCTCGGTGGCTCAGTCTGTAATCCCGCGCTTTTGGGAGGCTGAGGTTAGTGGATTGCCCGAGCCCGCGGGTTCGAGACCCACCTGGGCAGGCGAGACCTCATATCTACAATAAATCAAAAAAATGAGCTGGGCATGGTAGCTTGCGCCTGTAATTCTGGCTACTTGGAAGGCTGAGGCAGAAGGATCACTGGAGCCCAGCAGGTCGAGGCCGCAGTGACTGGGAGCGGCCACTGCACTCCAGTCTGGGCGACAGAGTGAGACTCCAACTCAAATAATAATAATAATTATTATCATTATTGTTATTAATAATATAATTATTATTATCATTATTATTATTATTTAGGCTTCAAGCTGCCACTGGCCATGG
>NW_007260548.1:0-11100 GCF_000164805.1 Carlito syrichta | reverse complement strand
TTTCATTTCCCTAATTTATGCTTCAAAAACCCAAATTCGTGTTTAGCCCTTAGCAAGAAACCCTGAAGTTTTATTGGGATGGAGGACACGTGTAAACCATATTCCTTATTCTCCTTTAGCAATAGACAGTGCAATTTCCGGTACATGAGGACTCCCATTATCCAGATTCCTACTCCCAAAACCTGAATGGTTGTTATCTCTTATCAAGACGGTCTGTAGGTTTTTGGGATGGAGGCCTCGTGTAATCAAGATTCCTTATTCTTCTGTAGCAACAGGTCGTGAGTGTTCTGTATATGAGGACTCCCATTACTGAAATTCCTGCTTCATTCTCAGCAACACACCAAGATATTTCCTGGTGATCTAGAATTCCAGTTGCTTGGATATCAAGAAAAAGACTCCCATAATGTTTTTGAGGAAATGGAACCTAAGATTCCTGGTCCCTTTTCAAAGACACTCTAAAATTGTGGCGACATAGAATCCCAGATTGCTGATTAAACCTTATCAAGAGACTCTGTAGATTTAGGCGACTGAGAACTCAAAGAACCGGATTCCCTTTCAGTTCGCAGCAAGATGCCCTGAATTTCCCTGTCCATGTGGATTCCAAAACTCTGTGTACAAAAATGCAGGTGCCCAGATGTATCCTAGGGACGTGGAAGCCATAGATCCTGGTTACATTTTAATAATTTGCACTAAATATTTGGCATCTGCAAAACACTCAGCCCCTCTATAAATAAGTGAAACGGAAATTTAAGGTTTACAAAGTTCATCTTAAGACCAAAGTTACATCTAAATACGGCAATATGATACGTTTTTTCCGGGAATCTGGCCTTATTGTTCCGAGGAACTTAAGGGATTTGTACTACCAGATACCCGATTACAACTCTCAAGAGGACCAGAATGTTGCTGGAGTCCTGAAATGACTGATTCATAATACTCACAAGCCAAATATCTGTGAAACATGAGACGAGCTCGAAGTCTTGATTCTTGTTTATACCGCAGCAAGACACCCTGGGAATTTTTGGGATTGTGGACAAGTTTATCACAGATTCCTTATTCTTCTTTACCGAGGGACAATGTAATGTTCTGTATATGAGGACTCCCTTTCCCCAGAATCCTGTTTTAAAATCCTGATACTTGTTTTGTCATTATCAAGATGTCATGTAGATATTGTGATGGAGGAACCGTGTAAAAGAGATTTCTTAGTTCTCCTTAGCTAGAGATCATGTAGATACTGCATTTGAGGACTGCTATTACCTCTGTTCCAGCTTCTAAACCCTGATTTTGTTTAGCCCACAGCAGATGGCCTGTGATTTTAAGGACTGAGGACTGCTGTAACCCCGATTCTTTTTCTTCCTTGGCAAGTGGCTGTGTATTTTCCTGTATATTAGGACTCTCATTAGACACATCCTGCTTTGAAACTCTGATTCTTTTTAGAACTTTACAAGATGCTCTGTAGATTTTTGGGAGTGAGGACTCCTGTAACCCAGATTCCTTATTCTTTCTTACCAAAAGGTCATGTAGTGCCTGTAAACCAGGACTCCCTTTTCCAGATTCATGCTCGAAAACACCATGATTTGTGTTTAGCCCATAGCAAGATGACCTTGAGCTTTTTGGGATTGAGGACCAGAGAGACACAGATTCCTTATTCTTACTTAGCATTAGGCAGGGAAGTTTCCTTTATGTGAGGAATCCCATTACCCAGATTCCTACTTCAAAAACCTGATTCGTGGTTACATCTTAGGGAGATGGCTTGTAGTTTTTGGGATTGAGGACTCATATAAGGAAGATTCCTTAAACATCTTTAGCAATATGACGTGTAGTTTCCTGTATATGATGACCTCCATTACCCAGCTTCTTGCTTCACTCTGCATGATGTTGAGACAGTTCCTGGTGACCGAGAATTCCAGTTATTGTGTATCAAGAGAAAGACGTCCATAATATTCTTTGGGAACTGGAATCCAAGATTCCTGGTTCCCCTTCCCAAGACCTCCCCAAAATGTGGAAAATTCCAAACCCAAAACCCCAATTCCTACCTGCCCACCCACAAGAATTTTCTGTACTTTGAGGTCACCTGAATCGAGGAATTTTGTACCAATGTACCTTTTGATTCTGGGGAATATGATTATGGTCGTAGATGGTCCCAGGAAAGAAAAGGATTTCTAGGACCAAATCCTGGATTACAACTAACAAGAGGACAAGAAATATCCTGAGGATCTGTAATGACAGATTTAGCATATCCACGAAGCAAGTAGCTCTGAAAATTTAGGGACCCAGAAGCCCAGATTGCTGATTAAACATTGTCAAGGCGTCCTGTAGATTATGGAAAATGGGAACTCCTAGAACCGGATTTCCTCTTAATTCTCAGTAAGATGCCCTGATTTTTCCTGTCAATTTGGATTCCAAATTCAGTATATCGAAAGACAGATGGCCAGACCTTTCCTAGGGACGTGGATTCCATGATTCCTGTTTACCTTTAAAAATACATACTAAACATTTGGCAATGGTAAAACTCTTGTCCCTTCTCAAAATAAAAAGATACACGGAAGGGGAAGGATTACAGGTTTCACCTTAAGGCCAGAGTTACGTCCAAATATGGAAAGAAGATTCTTTTTGTCCTGTAATCTGACCTTAGTTGTTCCGAGGAACCTAACAGACTTGGAGTTCCCAATATCCATTTACAACTTTTAAGAGGACCAGTGTGTTGCTGGAGTCCTGAAATAACCGATTCATACTCTCTGCATGCTAAATTGCTCAGAATCATTTGGGGCGATCGAAGCTTTGTTTCTTGTTTGTCCCATAGCAGACACCCTATGAATTTTTGGATTGAGGACGCATACAACAATAATTCTTTATTCGTACTAAGTTGGAGGCCATGTAGTGTCCTGTATGTGAGGACTCTCTTTCCCTAGATACCTGTTTTGAAACCCTGATTTTTGTTTAGCCCTTAGATTGACGCCATGTAGATTTTTTTATAGAGGAGCTGTGGGAAACAGATTTCTTCTTTTTTCTTAACAAGAGGCCATGTATTTTCCTGTATAAGAGGATTCCTATTACCCACATTCATGCCTTAAATCCCTTATTCTTTTTAGCCGTCAGCATGATGCCCTGTAGATTTTCAGGACTGAGGACTCGTATAACCTAGATTCCTTATTTTTAGAAACAGCCGTGCAGTTGCCTGTATATTAGTACTCCTGTTCACAGATACTGGCGTCGAAAGTTTGATTCATGTTTAAATCTTAGGAAGACGCCATGTACCTTTTTGGGGATTGAGAATATATGTCACCCACATTCCTTATTCTTTCTTAGGAAAAATCAGGTCAGTGGCCTTCATTTGAGGATTTCATTTCGCTAGTTTATGCTTCAAAAACGCAAATTCGTGTTTATCCCTTAGCAAGACACCCTGAGTTTTTTTTAAGGATGGAGGACACGTGTAGACCAGATTCCTTATTCTCCTTTAGCAATAGACAGTGCACTTTCCTATATATGAGGACTCCCATTATCCAGATTCCTACTCCCAAAACCTGAATGATGGTTATCTCTTAGCAAGACGCTCTGTAGGTTTTTGTGATGGAGGACTCGCATAAGCTAGATTCCTTATTCTTCCATAGCAACAGTTCGTGTAGTGTTCTGTATATGAGGACTCCCATTACTGAAATTCCTGCTTCATTCTCAGCAAGATGCCATGTTATTTCCTGGTGACTTAGAATTCCAGTTGCTTGGATATCAAGAGACAGACTCCTGTGAAGTTCTTGAGGAATTGGAACCCAAGATTCCTGGCCCCTTTTCAAATGACACACTAAAAATGTGGCGACATAGAAGCCGAGATTGCTGATTAAACCTTATCAAGAGACCTTGTAGATTTAGGCGATTGAGAACTCTAAGAACCAGATTCCCTTTCCGTTCTCAGCAAGATGCCCTGATTTTCCTGTCCAGGGGGATTCCAAAAATCTGTATACAAAAATGCAGTTGCCCAGATATTTCCTAGGTACGTAGATTCTGTGAATCCTGGTTACATTTTAATAATTCAAACTAAATATTTGGCAACTGCAAAACCCTCGGCCCCACTCCAAATAAAGTAAAAATGGAAATTTAAAGATTACTAAGTTCATGTTATGACCAAAGTTGCATCCAAATACGGCAAAATGATACTTTTTTCCCAGTAATCTGGCCTTAATTTTCCCGAGGAACCTAAGGTCTTGTACTACCAGATACCCGATTACAACTTTCAAGACGACCAGAATGTTGCTGGAGTCCTGCAATGACTGATTCATAATACCCACAAGACAAATATCTCCGAAACATTAGACGAGCTTGGAGCCTTGATTCTTGTTTATACACAGCAAGATACCCTGAGAATTTTTCGAAATGTGGACTAGTGTATCACAGATTCCTTATTCTTCTTTAGCGAGTGTCCGTGTAATGTCCTGTATATGAGGACTCCCTTTTCCCAGAATCCTCTTTCAAAACCCCGTTTCCTGCTTTGCCATAAGCAAGATGTCTGTAGTTATTGGGATGGAGGAACCGTGTAAAACAGGTTTCTTTTTTCTCCTTAGTTAGTGACCGTGTAGATTCTGTAAATTACGACTGCTATTAACTATGTTCCAGCTTCTAAATCCTAATTCTTGTTTAGCCCAAAGCAGATGGCCTGTTGATTTTTAGGACTAAGGACTGCTATAACTCCGATTCTTTTTCTTCCTTGGCAAGGGGCTGTGTATTTTCCTGTATATTAGGACTCTCATTAGCTATATCCTGCTTCGAAACTCTGATGCTTTCAGCACTTTCGAGGATGCTCTGTAGATTTTTGGGATTGAGGACTCGTGTATCCCAGATTCCTTATGCTTTCTTAGCAAAAGTCATGTAGTTGCCTGTAAATAAGAACTCCATTTTCCAGATTCATGCTCGAAAACACCATGATTCGTGTTTAGCCCATAGCAAGATAACCTTAAGCTTTTTTGGGATTGAGGACCCGAGAAACGCAGATTCCTTATTCTTACGTTCCAATGGCAGTGAAGTTTCCTTTATGTGAGGACTCCCATTACCCAGATTCCTACTTCAAAACCTGATTCGTGGTTACGTCTTAGGAAGACGGCCTGTAGTTTTTGGGATTGAGGACTCATGTAAGGAAGATTCCTTATACTTCCATAGTAATATGACACGTAGTTTCCTGTATATGACGACCTCCATTACCCAGCTTCCTACTTCACTCTGCAGGATGCCAAGACACTTCCTGGTGACTGAGAATTCCAGTTTTTTGGATCTCAAGAGAAAGACGTCCATAATGTTCTTTGGGAACTGGAATCCAAGATTCCTGGTTCCCCTTCACAAGACCTCCCAAAATGTGGAATATTCCAAACCCAAAACCCCAATTCCTACCTGCCCACCCACAAGAATTAACTGTACTTTGAGGTCACCTGAATCGATGAATTTTGGACCAATATAGTTTTTGATTCTGGAGAATAAGATTATGGTCGTAGAAGGTCCCAGGAAACAAAAGAATTTCCAGGGCCAAATCCTTGATTACAACTAACAAGAGGACCAGAAATGTCCTGTGGATCTGTAATGACAGATTTAGAGTATCCACGTAGCAAGTAGCTCTGACAATTTAGGGACCCAGAAGCCAGATTGCTGATTAAACCTTACCAAGAGGCCCTGTAGATTACAGAAAATGAGAACTTCTAGAACCGGATTTCTTTTTAATTCGCAGTAAGATGCCCTGATTTTTCCTGTCAATTTGGATTCCAAATTCAGTATATCAAAAGACAGATGCCCATAAGTCTCCTAGGGACGTGGATTCCATGATTCCTGTTTACCTTTAAAAATACATACTAATCATTTGGCAAGTGCAAAACCCTTGTCCCGTCTCAAAATAAAAAGAGACACGGATGGGGAAGGATTACAGGTTTCACCTTAAGAACAGAATTACATCCAAATATGGCAAGAAGATTCTTTTTGTCCTGGAATCTGGCCTTAGTTGTTTGAGGAACCTAACGGACTTGGAGTGCCCAATACCCATTTACAACTTTTAAGAGGACCAGAATGTTGCTGGAGTCCTGAGATGACCGATTCATAATCTCCACATGCTAAATTGCTCAGAATCATTTGGGGAGATGGAACCGCTGTTTCTTGTTTGTCCCATAGCACACACCCTAGGAATTTTTTGGATTGAGGACGCGTACAGCAATGATTCTTTATTCGTACTTAGTTGGAGGCCATGTAGTGTCCTGTATGTGAGGACTCTCTTTCCCTAGATTCCTGTTTGATGATTCTTGTTTAGCCCTTAGTAAGACGCCATGTAGATTTTTTCATAGAGGAGCCGAGGAAAACAGATTTCTTCTTTTTTCGTAGCAAGAGGCCATGTAGTTTCTTGTATATGAGGATTCCTATTACCCATATTCATGCCTCAAATCCCTTATTCTTTTTAGCCTTCAGCAAGGTGCCCTGTAGATTTTCAGGACTGAGGACTCGTATAACCCAAATTCCTTATTTTTAGAAACTGCCATGCAGTTGACTGTATATTAGTACTCCTGTTCACAGATACTGGCGTCGAAAGTTTGATTCTTGTTTAAATCTTAGGAAGATGCCGTGTATCTTTTTGGGGATTGAGAAAATATGTCACCCACATTCCTTATCCTTTCTTTGGAAAAGTCAGTGCAGTTGCCTGCATTTGAGAATTTCATCTCACTAGTTTATGCTTCAAAATCGCAAATTCGTGTTTAACCCTTAGCAAGACTCCCTGAAGTTTTTTTGTTTTTGTTTTTGTTTTTAGGATGGAGGACACGTGTAAACCAGATTCCTTATTCTCCTTTAGCAATAGACAGTGCACTTTCCTGTATATGAGGACTCCCATTATCCAGATTCCTACTCAAAAAACCTGAAAGGTGGTTATCTCTTAGCAAGACGCTCTGTAGGTTTTTGTGAGGGAAGACTCGTGCAAGCAAGCTTCCTCATTCTTCCGTAGTAACAGGTCGTGTAGTGTTCTGTATATGAGGACTCCCATTACTGAAATTCCTGCTTCATTCTCTGCAAGACACCAAGATATTTCCTGGTGACCTAGAATTCCAGTTGCTTGGATATCAAGAGAAAGACTCCCATAAAGTTCTTGAGGAATTGGAACCCACGATTCCTGACCCCTTTTCAAAAGAAACACTAAAAATGTGGCGACGTAGAAGCTGAGATTGCTGATTAAACTGTGTATTTTCCTGTATATTAGGACTCTCATTAGATACTTCCTGCTTCGAAACTGGGATTCTTTTAGAACTTTCCAAGATGCTCTGTAAACTTTGGGATTGAGGAATCGTGTAACCCAGATTCCTTATCAAGAGACCTTGTAGATTTAGGCGATTGAGAACTCTAAGAACCAGATTTCCTTTCCATTCTCAGCAAGATGCCCTGATTTTCCTGTCCAGGGGGATTGCAAAATTCTGTATACAAAAATGCAGATGCCCAGATATTTCCTAGGTACATAGATTCCATGAATCCTGGTTACATTTTAAAAATTGAAACTAAATATTTGGCAACTGCAAAACCCTCGGCCCCTCTGCAAATAAAGTACAAACGGAAATTTAAAGATTACCAAGTTCATGTTAAGTCCAAAGTTACATCCAAATTCGGCAAAATGATACTTTTTTCCGGTAATCTGGCCTTAATTTTCCCGAGGAACCTAAGGCCTTGTACTACCAGATACCCGATTACAACTCTCAAGACGACCAGAATGTTGCTGGAGTCCTGAAATGACTGATTCATAATACCCACAAGGCAAATATCTCTGAAACATGAGAGTAGCTCGAAGCCTTGATTCTTGTTTATACTGCAGCAAGAAACCCTGAGAATTTTTCGGAATGTGTACTAGTGTATCACAGATTCCTTATTCTTCCTTAGCGAGGGTCCGTGTAATATCCTGTATATGAGGACTCCATTTTCCCAGAATCCTGTTTGGAAACCCTGTTTCCTGCTTTGCCATAATCAAGATGTCATGTAGATATTGGGATGGAGGAACACTGTAATTCAGGTTTCTTTTTTCTCCTTAGTTAGTGATCGTGCAGATTCTGTAAATGACGACTGCTATTAACTTTGTTTCAGCTTCTAAGCCCTGATTCTTGTTTAGCCCAAAGCAGATGGCCTGTTGATTTCTAGAACTGAGGACTGCTATAACCCTGATTCTTTTTCTTCCTTGGCAAGGGGCTGTGTATTTTCCTGTATATTAGGACTCTCATTAGATACTTCCTGCTTCGAAACTGGGATTCTTTTTAGAACTTTCCAAGATGCTCTGTAAACTTTGGGATTGAGGAATCGTGTAACCCAGATTCCTTATTCTTTATTAGCAAAAGGTCATGTAGTTGCCTGTAAATAAGGACTCCATTTTCCAGAAACATTCTCGAAAACAACATGATTCGTGTTTAGCACATAGCAAGATGACCTTAAGCTTTTTTGGGTTTGAGGACCCGAGAAAGGCAGATTCCTTATTCTAACTTAGCAATAGGCAGTGATGTTTCCTTTATGTGAGGACACCCATTACCCAGATTCCTGCTTCAAAAACCTGATTCGTAGTTACATCTTAGGAAGACGGCCTGTAGTTTTTGGGATTGAGGACTCATATAACGAAGATTCCTTATACTTCCTTAGCAATATGCCGTGTAGTTTCCTGTATATAATGGCCTCCATTACCCAGCTTTCTGCCTCACTCTGCAGGATGCCGAGAGAGTTCCTGGTGACCGAAAATTCCAGTTTATTGGATATCAAGAGACAGACGTCCATAATGTTCTTTGGGAACTGGAATCCAGGATTCCTGGTTCCCCTCCACAAGACCTTCACAAAAGGTGCAATATTCCAAACACAAAACCCCAATTCCTACCTGCCCACCCACAAGAATTTTCTGTATTTTGAGCTCACCTGAATCGAGCAATTTAGTACCAATATACCTTTTGATTCTGGGGAATATGATTATGGTCGTATATGGTCCCAGGAAGCAAAAGGATTTCTAGGGTCACACACTTGATTGGAACTAACAAGAGGAACAGATAGAGCCTGAGGATCTGTAATGCCAGATTTAGCGTATCCACGGAGCAAGTAGCTCTGAAAATGTAGGGACACAGAAGCACAGATTGCTGATTAAAACTTATCAGGAGGCCCTGTAGATTCCGGAAAATGAGAACTCCTATAGCAGGATTTCCTTTTAATTCTCAGTAAGATGCCCTGATTTTTCCTGTAGATTTGGATTCCAAATTAAGTATATCAAAAGTCAGATGCACAGAAGTTTTCTAGGTTCGTGGATTCCATAATTCCAGGTTACCCTTCAAAGTACGTACTAAACATTTGACAAGTGCAAAACACTTGTCCCTTCTAAAAATAAAAATTGACATGGAAGGGGAAGGATTACAGGGTTCACCTTAAGACCAGAGTTACATCCAAATATGGCAAGAAGATTCGTTTTGTCCTGGAACCTGGCCTTAGTTGGTCTGAGGAACCTAAAGGACTTGGAGTACCCATTACCATTTACAAATTTGAATGGACCAGAATGTTGCTGGAGTCCTGAAATGACCGATTCATACTATCCAAATGCTAAATTACTCTGAAACATTTGGGGAGCTCGAAGATCTGTTTACTGTTTGTCCCATAGCAGACAACCTGGGAATTTTTTGGATTGAGGGCGTGTACAATATTGATTCTTCATTCGTACTTAGTTGGAGGCCAAGTAGTGTCCTGTATGAGAGGACAAGCTTTCCTTTGATTCCTGTTTCAAAACCCTGATACTTGTAAGAAGTCTTGTAGATTTTTTGATAGAGGACCCGGGAAAAGAGATTTCGTCTCTTTTATTAGCAACAGGTCATGACGTTTCCTGTATATGAGGATTGCTATTATCCACATTCATGCCTCGAATCCCTGATTCTTCTTTAGCCATCAGCAAGATGCCCTGTAGATTTTCAGGACTGAGGACTCGTATAATCCAGATTCCTTACTTTAACAACAGCCGTGCAGTTACCTGTATTGGAGTACTCCTGTTCACAGATACATGCGTCGAAAGCTTGATTCTTGTTTAGATCTTATGAAGACGCCATATATATTTTGGAGATTGAAAAATATGTCACCCACATTCCTTATTCTTTCTTAGGAACAGTCAGTGCATTTGCCTGTTTATGAGCATTTCATTTCCCCAGCTTATTCCTCAGAAACCCAAATTCGTGTTTAGCTGTTAGATAGAAACCCGGAAGTTTTATTGGGATGGAGGACACGTGCAAACCAGATTTATTATTCTCCTTTAGCTATAGACAATGCAGGTTCCTGTATATGAGGACTCCCATTATCCAGATTCCTACTTCCAAAACCTGAATGGTGGTTACCTCTTAGTAAGACGGTCTGTAGGTTTTTGGGATGGAGTCCTCGTGTAACCAAGATTCCTTATTCTTCCGTAGCAACAGGTCGTGTAGTGTTCTGTATATGAGGACTCCCATTACTGAAATTCTTGCTTCATTGTCAGCAAGACGCCAAGATATGTCCAGGTGACCTAGAATTCCAGTTGCTTGGGATATCAAGAGAAAGACTCCCATAAAGTTCTTGAGGAATTGGAACCCAAGATTCCTGGCCCCTTTTCAAAAGACACACTAAAAATGTGGCGACATAGAAGCCGAGATTGCTGATTAAAACTTATCAAGATACCTTGTAGATTTAGGCGATTGAGAACTCTAAGAACCAGATTCCCTTTCCGTTTTCAGCAAGATGCCCTGATTTTCCTTCCAAGTTGATTTCAAAACTCTGTATACAAAAATTCAGATGACCAGATATTTCCTAAGTACATAGATTCCATGAATCCTGGTTACATTTTAATAATTGAAACTAAATATTTGGCAACTGCAAAACCCTCGGCCCCTCTCCAAATAAAGTACAAACGGAAATTTAAAGATTACCAAGTTATGTTAAGACCAAAGTTACATCCAAATTCGGCAAAATGATACTTTTTTTCCGGAAATCTGGCCTTAATTTTCCCGAGGAACCTAAGGCCTTGTACTACCAGATACACGATTACAACTCTCAAGACGACCAGAATATTGCTGGAGTCCTGAAATGACTGATTCATAATATCCACAAGACAAATATCTCTGAGAA
>NW_007260547.1:3409-14362 GCF_000164805.1 Carlito syrichta | reverse complement strand
GCACAACCCAATCTGAGCAGTACTCTAAAAATTTGCTATCTCTGTGATCCTTCCCCAAAATTGACATCTGAAAGTTTGTAAAAATATTGTGATGATTTGTAATACAGTTTTATTTTCCTGACTACAAATTACTAGAAGAGGAACATATACTCTACAGAAATCTCACTTTGTAGAGACTGGAAAAGTGGATGGCAGAGATTTGAAACATCAACAGGGGGACTAAGATCATGGACATTGAGCTTTCCCATACTCCACCACTCACTAGATGTGTGAATCTGGCACCTTTATTTAGTGATGTTAAGCATCAGCTTCCCCAATCGGAAAAAAAAACCAAAAGTTATTCTTTTTTTAAATGCAGTTGCTATTATGGTTATATAAGATTATCCAAAAAGCAGCTGGATTCTAGTAACAGTTTACTGCATGTTAGTGATCATTATTATTATTTTTATCTTTTAGGGAACTCTGAGCAATGGGCACACTCCCTTGAGTTGATAGTAATCAAACCAATATAATTCTTCAACAGAGAGTTTACGTGAGATGAAGAAGAAGTAATATGAAATTGATGCAGAGATGCTGAAATGCAAAACAACAGAGTCACTAGACCACTGTCAACAGACCTACTGTAATAGCGATTGTAGCTTGGAAAAATAGCTCATTCTCCTGAGTATATGACCATTGAAATCTGCTCTTGTGTTGTAGGGCATTCTCAAGGCTGTGGGAATTGGTGTGCAGTTAGAAATATTTTCTTAGAGTGATACCTGAGTTTCTTATAATATTTGCTTTACAGAATGATGTAATTTAATTTAATTTACTTTTAATTTGATGTGGCAAACAAGAACACAATTTTTTTCAGTGTTGACTTACATGCATCAAAGTTTTTGTAATGTTTTTCAATATAATTGTTGAATTTTTATGTACCTTTCCTATATTATCTATGAATATTAATAGTTTTTTTCCAATCTGTATTTTCTATTGTTTGTTTGTTGCACTGGCTTGAGGATTCAATTCAATGTTGAAGAGGAGGAGTGACCGCAGAACTCTTTATCACTCTCTTAAGTTTTAAGGAGTTTCCCTACAATTTTACTCTGAATTAATTTCTATAAGTCCTTTTTAGACTGAGCATATCAAGTAATTTACCTTCCACTCTTAGTTTGCTTGGTGTGTTTTAATCAAGAATCAGTAATAAGTACTGAATTTGAACAAATTATTTTTCAGTGCATAGAGTTGTGTCATTCTCCATTAATTGCTCAGTGTCATAAATGCATTAATGTATTTCAGTACTTTAAATATATCACTTCTGTGTATTTTGGCTTGCATAGTTTATGAGGAGAAGATTGTTGTCATTTTTATCTTTGTTCTAAGGTTAAGTAATCATTGCATCCCAGAATTGAAACCATCTTAGATATTAATGTTATTCTATTAAACATATTTCTAGACTCAGTGTACTGTATACTTAATTGGAAATTTAGCTTCTATTTCTATATGTGTGGATTTTAATTTTTCTGTTTTCTAGTTTCCTTGTCTAATTCTTTCTAAAAGTTATTGCATCCATATTTTTCATGATAATCTGAATCTCACCCTGTTGCCCAGGCTAGAGTGCAGTGATATGCTCACAGCCACCGCAATCTTGATCTGCTGGGTTCAGGCAATCCTTCCATCTCAGCCTTCCAAGTAGCTGGGACCACAGGTGTGTGCCACCATGCCCAGCTAACTTTTTGATTTATTGCAGAGATGGGGTCTTGCCCAGGCTTGTCTTGAACCCATGGGCTCAGGCAATCCTCTATTCTCAGTCTCCCAAAGTGCTGGGATTACTGGCATGAGCCACCACTCCTGTCTCCAAAATTCTTATATCTGATGACTATTTCATGACCTTTTGGGCAAATATCTATCTAGGTCTTCAGTCCATTTCTTATTAGGCTATGAAGGATTTATTGTTTTTGTTGAGTTGTAGCTGTGCATTATATGTTTTGGGATTAACTCCTTATCAGTTATATGGTTTGTAAATGTTTTTTCTCATTCTGAGCACATTGACTATTCCCATTTTTTGTTTGTTTGTTTTTCTTGTTATTTGATTTTTAGTTTATTTGCTTTATTATTTCAACCCATAATATCAAACTGTTTTAGTTGGGTAAAGGTGGGATATAGTATATGCTGACTAACTGTTATATGTTAAAACTACCAACAACCAAATAATATGCCTATAAGGAATATATGTACTAACTTCTGTGATTGTCTTTGATGCATATACTGATGACTCAAGTGCACAAAGAGAAGTTTTAGAGCAGTCAGACGTGGTTTTTTTCTCCTGGTCCTACTACATTCTATCTGAGTGAGATAAAAGAAATTGTCTTGAAAACCGTGGAGTTTTGACATTGAAGGCATGCCGTGAGTCTCTGTTGAAATGTGATGTGCAAAAAGAATTTCTGGAATCTGGCACATATAGGTAATATTCGCATTTTGTGTTCTGACAGAAAATAACTTTTTATTTGATGATCCTCTGACAAGACTCTGATGTGACTGATGAAGGAATGTCGTACTAACTGCTATGTATCAAGGTTTCTCTTAGCTAAAAGAAGTGGTCTATTCAGTTGATTGGGGGGTTTAGGATATCATTTTTGGCTTACTCTAGGTGGGCATCTCTGACACTCTGATTTCACACAGAGAAATCAGGGCTCAACGTGTGAAGTCACAAAGGTAGCTACTTTCACATGCTAGTCCCTGGGACACAGAATAATTTATATAAATCCTGGCTCAAAACATAACAACCCTCATGCATGTCAATTCTTTCTCCACAGTTGAGTCAAAGAACAAAGGCATGTGAGCAGAGGCAAATTAACAAGAACAAAGTTTTGACATGCATCCTATCTGGGAAAAGATAAAGGGCCATTGAGTCAAATCTGTAAGAGGAAGAGGAGGACCTTTAACTGCAGTGACCATTCTCCCAATCTCAAGACTAGAAAGGTCCGGCCCAGAGTTTGAGTCATCTAGGTTAACAGTAAATCCAGGGGGGCCTGGTTTATGGTATGCGTACGTCTCTTCTACTCTCTGTGGTGGAGGGTCTCAGATACAGTGTCTTCTAACTGAAGGCTCTGCCCCAAGGTCTCCCCCTACACACATACACCTACAGTCATACACAAATGCATACATAACACCTGAGGCTTTGGGCCTTCAACTTATGAAATTAGAGCAGGTTAAGTACACCCTAAAGGGACTGAGTACCTTTCTCATGGATCAATGTTTTTTCTTGGAGACTGTATGTTGAGAGAGATTTTCTCATTACTGAATGAGATCCTTGAAAAGAGTCATCCATGAAATGGTGGCTCCAGAAGCTCTTAGTAAAGGTGTGAATGTGTCCCAGTGGCTGCTTTTCATCTTTATATCATAGACACAGTTGACCAGGAGTCACCAATTACAAATATTTCATCTTCAATGATGGCTACTCTAAAGATACAAGGAACAACTTGGCTGAGTGGTTACTGGTGTTTTGATTTGTAGAGGACTTCCTACAAATTCACAGTGCTGTTCTCCATTGCACCATCTGTATGTGCCAATGGGGTCTCAGTTGCTCTGAGGGAATGGGGGACACATTCCTGGTTACAGAAGGAGACTGGAAGCTGTCAGCCTTGGAAGGAGGGGTGGTACTGATGTTTCTGGAGTCAAAAGTTGGCTTGGATAATGATATGGCAGAGGTGCTGCTCATCAGAGTGGAGGTCGCTGGAGGAGCCATGATAGAAAGTCTTGCCAAAACAGAGCACTGGAGAGACAGGGTCCCTGCTGCTGCTTATCTGGAGTCTTAAATTTGTGTTAAGGGTGTTATTCTAGCCAAAGCCATGGTTAAAAGTTGGAGTGGGACTGGAAAAAAATTAATATAGGTAGGCAGATGCCAACTGGAGATTTTTCAGTGTGTCAATGCACCGCACATTAATTGGAAGCACACTCACCCTGTTGCTGGGTGACTGTGAAAATTACAGCTTTAAAAAGAGGAGTACTGCCAAACTCCAAGAGAAGCTGTCAAAAACCTCTTTGCACTGATAAAGAACCTGGAAAAGACTCTGGTGCAAAATAAATGTGCAAAAGGCAGCCACATTCTTATACATCAACAACAAACAGCCAGAGAACCAAATAAAAAACACAATCCTATTCACAAGGGTCATACACACACACTCAAATGAAATACCTTGGCATCTTCCTAACCTGAGAAGTGAAAGACCTATACAATGACAACTACAAAACAGTGCTCAAATAAATTCAAGAAGATGCAAACGAATGGAATTATATTCCATGCTCATGGATAGGAAGAATCAACATTGTTAAGACGTCCATTCTACCAAAGGCAATCTATGAATTCAACTCAATACCAATCATTTTTCTCAGACCTGGAAATGGCAATACAGAAATTCATATGGAAATATAAATGAGCACGAATAGCCAAAACAATCCTTAGCAAACAAAGCAAAGCAGGAGGTTTCACATTTCCAGACTTTAAACTTTACAATAAGGCTAAAATAATTAAAACAGCCTGGTATTGGTACAACAGGACATATAGACAAATGGAACAGGCTAGAGATTCTAGAAGTAAATTTCTCAACCAACTCATCTTCAACAAAACCTCCACCAAAACCACTAGAGAGAGGAAAACCTATTCAGTAAATGGTGTTGGGAAAACTGACTGACCACATACAGAAGACTGAAACAGGACCCCTACCTATCACCACACACAAAAATCAACTTGAAATGGATCAAAGACCTAAACATAAAACCCCAAACTATAAAAATCTTAGTAAATGCAGGAGACATCCTTATGGGAATTGGAGTTGCCAACCAATTCCTAATCAAAATCTCAGATGTTCATGCATAAGAGTTATGATAGACAAGTGGGACCTTATTAAACTGAAAAGCTTCTGCAAAGTAAAAGAAGCCATCAAGCCAGGCTCGGTGGCTCAGCCTGTAATCCCGTGCCTTTGGGAGGCTGAAGTGAGTGGATTGCTTGAGTCCGCGGGTTCAAGACCCGCCTGGGCAGTGAGACCTCATCTCTACAATAAATCAAAAAATCAGCCGGGCATGGTAGCACATGCCTGTAATTCCGGCTACTCAGAAGGCTGAGGCAGAAGGATCACCGGAGCCCAGCAGGTCGAGGCGCAGTGTCAGATGATCAGGCATACAGCATTCCAGTCAGGGTGACTGAGTGAGACTCCAAAGCTCTAAAAAAAAAAAGAAGCCATCAAGAGAGCAGGGAGAAAGTCCACAGAACGGAAAATAATATTTGCCAACTGTATATATCTGACATCCAGAATCTACAAGGAACTCAAACATGCCAAAAAGAAAACAAACAAACAGCTCCATTGAAAAGTAGGCAAGAGACATGAATAGACACTTCTCAAAAGAAGACATTTGGGTAGCCAACAGACACTTGAAAAAATGCTCAACCTCACTAATCATCAGAGAAATGCAAACCAAAACCACATTGAAATATGCCACCTAACCCTAGTAAAAATGGCCATCATTAATAAAACAAAAAATAACAGATGCTGGCAAGGATGCAGGGAAAAGGAATGCTTCTACATTGCTTATGGGAATGCAAACTAGTTAAACCTCGATGCAAAACAGTGTGGTAATTTCTACAAGAACTAGAAAGTGACCTTCCATATGACCCAGCAATCCTCCTACTGGGATTATACCCAGAGGAACTAAAATAATTCTACCAAAAAGATACCTGCATATGCATGCTTATTCACAATAGCAAAAACATGAAACCAATTGCTGGCCATTGAAACTGAACTGGGTTAAAAAAATGTAGTACATAAACATGATGGAATATTATGCAGCCATAAAGAATGACAAACATATGGATATTGGAGCAACTTGGATGGATTTAGAATCTATAATACTCAGTGATCTATCACAGAAAAAAGAACTGAATTCCACATCTTCTCACTCACAAGCAGCATCTGAATATTTACCATAATACTATAAGAAAGGAATTGGCAGTGGTGGGGCGCTGCCAGTGGAGGGAGGGGTGAGCACATAACATCAATAAGGGCACCTAATCTCAAACCAGGTGAAATGGGGACCAAAGGGAGGCCCAAACTTTACCTGTACAATGACCACTTTTATACCTATTTCTGAATTGTACCCTACATATTTAAAATAGAAAATAAAAATATTAAAACAAAATAAAATTTAAAAAAGGAGTACTGTCGATGTAAATGACTCCAGGGTGTGAAGTGGGTTGCGAGGTCAAGTGAACAGATGTGTTAGCTGGGATGCTAGAAATGACTCCTGTGGATTTGATAGGCTTCCAGGGGTAACAGGGGTCATGTCAGAATAAATTGGACAAAGGGTGAGGAAGGGCAAAGAAGGATGTGAATCCTCACACATGGATGACTGGGAATTTGCAGAAGTGACACCTGAAGGCAAAGGGTAGGGGCTAGGAGCAGAGAGACAGGAAGGACAGGAGAGCCGGCAGCCAGATCGGCCAAGTCTGTGGTGCTAGGAGGAGCTGAGACCTGCAAAGGGCAAGTGACAAGAGGCAGGGAGTCTATGGTCCTTCCAGAAGGGGAGGAAATAAAAAGAGACAAGTTGGGTGGCAGTGCCGATCGCAATGGTTTCTGTTTTATCCTCCAAAACCTCCATCTTATCCTCCAAGATTTTGCTATTTCTTTTGCACTGAATGTTCTTCCCTAAAGAGCCTAGATCTTTCTGAATAGCCATACAGGAGGATTGGGCTTGTGGGAGCAGCTCACCTCCATCTCAGGACAGTTGCAGTAGAGGTGGCGGCAACAGTAGCAGTGGAATCGACCTTGTCCTTGGCAGGGCCTGTGAATAGCAGTTCTGCTTGGGGATGTCTCATGGTGGGATATCCGCTAGCTTGGAGCCCTGAATCTCCTTCTCCATCATCAGCAACATCAGCAAGCCCAGAGAGCTGGACATTTTCTTGGTGGACCACTCCAGCTGCAAGGAGAAGCCCGGGGGTGGGTCCAGGAGCATGGTTGCATCTGTCCCAAGAGGTGGGACTTCCCTAGAACAGCTGTGTGCACTGGGATCTGTATAACATTCTTCCCAGAAAGAGCTCATTGGAGACACCTTGAACTTCTCAAGTTATTTTTTGAGTATGAGCAAGGAAGACTTCCTTCCAGAAACCCAGGACTGGGACCCAAGAAAGAAAGTATTCCCTGGGTCTCTAGGATGTCAGACACTTCCTCCTTGCCAGGGTTGACCCCTTTCTTGACCTGCTCTTTGGTTTCCACCTGATCCTCCTCTTTCATCAGTATTTTTGGGCGCTTCTTGGACCGTCCCCTTGTTCTCCTTGGGAAGCCTGAATGGCATGAGTTTCCTGGGACTGTCGACCAGCTTGAGGGGGGTGGGGAGGGGCGGAAAGGGTGGGGAGGGAAGACAGGAGGTTATACTTGTGGCAGACAGCGCCGGTGTCTTTTTTGGGGCTTGGTCCCAGGATTCAGGCGGTAGTATCCCCAGAGAGGAGCCCGTGGTCTCCTTCTAGGTGTTGGAGGCCCACGACCCAGATGTGGGTTGAGCAGCCTGTGAGCAGGACCAGTGTGAGGGTAGGCACAAGTGCCGCTGGGTGGCTCCGGCCAGGGGAGGGATCCTGGCAGAACTTGGGATCTGCTGGGAGCCAGCACCCAGTGCGCTGACTGCGGAACCCAAAAACCAATTGAGTAAGAAAAGTTCCCATTGAGAGCTGGCTATGTGGCCTGCGATCGCGAGACAGAGTAAGCCACCAAGACAAATCTCCTTAGCAACCAACTCACTCCTCTCTCAGCCAGGCACACACTGGCCAGCCCCTCGCCTGTGACGTCTCAGTGGGGCTCGTGACCGTGATCAGGCGCGCCAGGGAGGGCGCGTGGACCTAGCCGAGCGCCAAGAAGAGACGACAGTGGGTACCGCGCGAGTCCCTGCCAGCCGCTGGTGCAGGTGGATGTTCTAGCCCTGGTCTCTTCCTGCTGCAGCTTGCAGGTGATGGCCACCAGGTGGGCCACACTGTGGGGACGTGTGGGGACTGCCTGGCTTTAGCACTCAGTGGCTGTGTATCTCGGCCCTGTGCTACGGGCCACAGGGGCGGAGCCTGTTGAAAGTTCAGCCCAGGACAACCCAGTTTCTGCCAGGCTCCTCCAGAACTTCTCCCATCTCCACTGCCACCCTGGTCCAAGGGTCACGAGCCCAACTACAAAGTGTCCAGAGGAGGGCACGCGGTTTTCAGACCTGACTGGATGCTGCCCCCTATGACTTATTTTCCCAGTTGGCAGGATCTCTTCGTTTCGTTTTACAAACTGGATAAAAACACTTAAGCTCTAGCGCTCCTCGGGTGGTCCACGTGGTGGTGGTCCAGCCAGGCTTTGAATCCTGGCTGTGTGATTCCAGAGTATGTGCTCTGGCCTGTGGGCCTCCTTATTATGTACACATCAAGTGTTACCATGCATAATTTTCTGTCGTCCTTCAAGCACGTAGTGCCGTGGCATATCTATGATGAGTAAGTGCACACCAGGGAGGAGGTCTTTACTTCAACTCCCAAATTGCCCATGGCCACTCTGGGCTCCAGTCTCCTCAGAAAATATAGAGCAGGAACCCCTAATTGTCACCATAGCACCACAGCACATTGCTCTTCTCATTCAAATTTGCAGCCCAGGGTTTTTTGTTTTGGTTTTGGTTTTATTTATTTATTTATCTATTCATTTATTTATTTATTTTCTTTCTTGGGCCTACTTTTAAGGGTGTAAGTACATAAGATCATATTCTAGATCAATTTTAGTCTATCCTAAAAGAAATTTACTGGTAGACTATTTTATATGGATCAGAAGCCAGTTTTTTTGAACTTCCTGGACAATGTCTGGAAAGCCAATGCTGCCTTTAAAGCAAGTTAATAGTGGAGCAATGTACTGGATAAAAATATGATCAGCACAACATGGTCATTGTCACATGCAAAACGTAGAGTCAGAAACCAGGAGTCAGATATCAGTAAGAATATTGTTCTGTTTTTTTCTTTGAAAAATCTATTTAAAAATTGCATTGAGATAATTAACAAACTACACAATTGTTTTTAGCCTTCTGCTTATAATATTTCCTTAACAGTATGTCAGAGAATATTTGGACTTTCATCCACAACAAGGCTGAAGTTGTTAAGACACAAAACAGTTTTGCTCAGACCCCAATTCTGTTTGAAAAGAGGAGAAATATTATAAGCCCTTTCTAATCTCTCCAGCAGCAGAAATGGTTTAAAGTAATGACATTTAAATGATAGTGCCTTGTTATCATTTGAGGAGAGTTTGGGAAAGGTGACATTTCATCAGTAAGGGTACCTGATCTTAAACCAGGCAAAGTGGGGACCAAGGTGAGGCCTGAGCTTTACCTGTACAATGACCATTTATATACCTATTCCTGAATCGTACCTCTCATCTTTAAAATAAAAATAAAAAAAGAATAATCTCTTGATTTTGTTTGTTGGAAAAAAATAGTAAGCCGGAACAAGTGTTGGACCCAGATTTTTTACAGATGCTCTGAAAACCCATGATCACATGTGAGACTTTGTAAAACCATAAATTATATCATATTATTCCTTGAGCAATCAGTCACTAAGCCTTTTGGATATGGTATTTATAGTGGAGAAATTCTACTTAGCCCATGTTATTAAATTCAGTAATTAACATGAAAATGCTTAATTGCTATAATAATGTTTTGTGTTATTTTGTTATTATTTTCTTGTTGCTATATCCTTTTTTATGATATTGTTTATGCTAGTGCCTTTTGCTTTAGTGTTTGCAAACCAGACTATTATTCAATAACTCACTAGAAATGAATGGCCTTGTTCTTGTAGCTAGTAAATGAAGCCATAGATATTTCTCAACACCAATATCTATCACTTTACAACATATTCAGCAACTAATTCTCTCATATTTTCCTCCTTTTAATTTTGTTGAGAACCTACCTTTAGATTCCAAAGATTGCTGACTTTGTGGTCCATATACTGTTTCTGTACTTCCTTCTCTTCCTCATCATCCCGTTCTTCCTCTTCCTCCTCCTGCTTTTTCTCTTTCCTTTTCTTCTTTTTCAAGACCCTTTCATCATATAAGAATCATTCTTAGCTCACAGGTCATTTAAAATGACCTGTGAGCCTCTCTTTGCCAATCCCTGATCTAACAGCTTTGAGTAAATCAATTCTGTGATCAATTATTTGTCTTCTCAGTCCTGTCCTTACTCTTTTGGAGTCTTTAACCAACATGGCTTTTAGAGATCTTCTCCCAAACATAAGTCAGATGATGGCATTCAAACCACTTCAGTGGATTATGCTAAGCGAAAGCCAAAGGCCTCAAAATGCCTCCAAAGCCCAAGAATCTGAGCCCTTCATTTTCATCCTGATTTCATTGTCTTCTCCTCTCCACACTAAAGCCCTCTCTTCCCCAATACATTATTTTTGTTCCATGCTTACTTTGTGGATGTTCTTGCCTTGTGGCCTTCCCATCTTATTATTCCCTCTGGCTGTAACACTTATTCCCAATATGCACATTGTTGTTTTCTAGAACCCTTCATGTTCCTTTTGGAAGTTCACCTTCAGTATAATTATCAAGTTCAACCTCTCCCCACCAACTAACACACTTCATCCCCTTTTCTGCATTCCATGTCTTTGTAGTACTTATCCTACATATCATTTAACTTACCCATTTACTCAACTTTTATTTATATGTTTATACTTGTGTTTATATATTTACTAATCTTTGTTCACCTCTGTCCCCTACTTAGAGGATAAGGATATTTTCTTTATTGGTTACTGCTATATTCCCTGGACATACCCAAAAATAATGTCCAAGAACAGTACCTGGCATTTCATAGAGGATCAATATGTTGTATTGAGTGGGAAAAAACCCCATATGAATGTGAATGCCATGCCTACTATTTGCTGTTGGTGTACCTAGACAGGTTATCTATATCCAGTAAACCTCAGTT
>NW_007260547.1:2042-3384 GCF_000164805.1 Carlito syrichta | reverse complement strand
ATCAAAGGGAATATAAGGTGATCATGCAAATAGTAGTTGTCATTTTTATTTATTTAGTTATTTTTGAGTGGAGTCTCACTCTGTCACCAGACTGGAGTGCAGGGGCATGCTCCTGGTCAGCACTGCATGCTGGGCTCCAACAATTCTTCCGCCTCAACCTTCCAAGTAGCCAGAACCACAGGCATGTGCTACCATGCCCAGCTAATTTTTTTTTTATTGTAGAGATGAGGTCTTGCCAAGATGCCTGGGTGGGTTTTGAACCTCTGGGCTCAGGCAATCCATTCATCTCGGTCTCCCAAAGTGATGGGATTACAGGCTGAGCCACTGAGCCTAGTCCTAAAAGTATATTTTATTATCTTCAGCTTGAACTAAGCAGGAAGCCTGTATTTGGAGATGTGTAAAAAAGAGAGTAAACTTGATCACATTTAGAGCCAAAAGTTAATTCAATCCTTGTATAAAGAAAACACAAAGCCATGAACACCCAGGGACATAGGACATATAAACCACAAAGACATAAATTTAGAAGGAAGTTGTATTATTAAATTTATTTGCTAGAGTGAGCCAAGATGTTGATGTTATCAGGAGAGTGCATTTCATCAGAGATGAGCAGAACTTGGCACATTATAATCACAAAATATTCCAGGTGGTAGAGATTTCAGAATTCTCAGGGTTCAGAAAAAGGCAAAAGCAACAATACTGACTATATGAAGCAGAGGAAATGGAAATAAGTAGAACCAGGCACAGTACCTCGCATATGCAATCTACCAATTTGGGATACCAAGCCGAGTGGATTGCTGGAGGTGTGCAGTTCAAGACCATGCTATGCAACATAGTGAGACTCCATCTCTACAAAACAGAAAAATTAGCCAGGCAGTTGGTGGATGCCTACAGTTCCAACTACTTGAGAGGCTGAGGCAGAAGTATCACTTGAGCCCAGGAGTTTGAGCCGTGGTATGTCATTGAACTCCAAGCTGGAAGCAAAGTGAAATTTTGTCTCAAAAAGATAGAAAGGACAGAAGGAAGGAAGATGTATGATGAAAAACACATGTAAGGTAGTGGCGTCAGTTCCTCAACATGAGTACTAATCCTAAAAGTACTTGCACTAAACAACAGATCTTGAAAATACATAATAATAAAAAGTGATAGAATTGAAAGGAGATCGAGACACACACAATTATTGTGTCAAACTTCATCACTCCTCTCTCTGTAACTGATAGAACATGTTGGGCAACAACATATTTAAGTACATAGAATACTTGAAAAATACTATCAATAAAGTTGATCTAATTTAGACAATACCCTGTCCAATTATAGCCTTTTTACACACTTTTAAAGTCAACAT
>NW_007260547.1:0-1389 GCF_000164805.1 Carlito syrichta | reverse complement strand
AGTATCTTGACCCTTATTTGACTCATATAAAAAATATATTACAGACCTAAGTGTAAAACCTAATGCTATGAAGTGTTAAAAATTGGAAACCTAGGTAATGGAATGTTTGTTAGGTAATATTTTAAGATGCAATTTGTAAAACACACATTAGTTTTTATAAAAACTAAGATGATTTGATTTCTAGACACATTAAAAAACAGAATAGAAAATATTTTTTAAAAAAACATATCTGTGAATGAAATGAACTACATTACATGTAAACAATCTCAATTAAAAAAAAAAAAAACTCCAGTAAAGAATTGGCAATGATTTGCATAGATGTTTCACTAAGGAAGAGACATGGGTGCAAGATAAGCACAAAAAAGGAAAGATGTTTGACAATATTAGTCATTAGGGAGATTTAGATTATTCATAAGATAACAATACAATAATTTCCATAAAGGATTTCCATAAAGGATTAAACAAGGAAAACAGAACAAAGATTAAAAATGACAACAGACTTCTCATCAGAAACTATGCAAACCAAAAGACACAGAAGTGACATCTTTAAAGTACTGAAAAACATTCATGCATTTATGACACTGAGAAATTAATAGAAAATTACACAACCCTAGACACAGAAAAATCATTTGTTCAAATTCAGTACTGATGACTGATTCTTGATTAAAGCACTAAGCAAAGTAAGAATAGAAGGCTAATTACTTGATGTATTCATGGAGGGTATAAAAGAAATATGGAAATTTAAATTATCTGTAAAATAATAGGGAAACTCCGTAAAATTCAAGAGTGTGATAAGGATTTCTGTGGTCACTCCTCCTCTTCAACATTGGATAGAATCCCCCAGCCAGTGAAATAAACAATATAACATACAGAAAGGGAAAAACTATTAATATCCATAGAAAATACATGAAATTTGCATAAAAATTCAGCAAATATGCTGAAAAAACAAAATTACACATAAAAGTATGATGCATACAAAAAACAACATTGAATAAAAGTGCTCAGCCTCACTAATCATCAGAGAAATGCAAACCAAAACCACCTAACCCCAGTAAAAATGGTCATTATTCATAAAACAAACAACAGATGTTGGCAAGGATGTAGAGAAAAAGGAATGCCTCTACACTGCAGGTGGGAATGCAAACTAAGAAGTGCAACTTCTTTGGAAGACAGTGTGACGATTTCTGAAAGAACTAGAAATTGACCTTCCATATGACCCAGCAATTTCCCTATTGGGAATATAGCTGGAGGAACTCAAGTCATTCTACCATAAAGATACCTGCACATGCATGTTTGTTACAGCTCTATTCACAATAGCAAAAACATGGAACCAACAATACTACTGCCGATAGAAGCTGGATTGGATTTTTAAAATGTGGTACACAATGG
>NW_007260546.1:105582-123232 GCF_000164805.1 Carlito syrichta | reverse complement strand
CTACAAACCCACACCTAACGGGAGCGAGAAGTGGGGAAGAAGGACCCGACACAGGTTGGGAGAGAAGTGAAACTCAGGGGTTGGGGAATCCCCAACGCTGGGCCTGCCCACCCCGGACACCGCCCCGCGGGGCCTGAGACTCTGAAAGCCACGCCAGGGGAACTGAGACCTGGCCCTGACCCCTCTCCGCCTGCACCAAGAGCTCTTTGACACACTTGTCTCCCTGAGTCCTGACCCAGGGTCTCTCTGTGAAACCAGGGAGAGATCCCCTGGCTGGATCCAGCCCCTTTCCCTTCCCTTGTCCTGGAATCCTTCCCCCTGGACAGATGACCTACCTTCCACTCATCGTCTCCCCCTTGTATTCTTCTAGAAGAAAACTCATCTCGGGGAACTTGATACCAGAGTGAGCTCACCTGTGAGTGGAGGTAAAGAGGGGTTTCCTCTTTAAAGCTGGAGAGCGTCTTTTAGAGATCAGTTCCCTTTTTGTTGGTTAACTATAGTAGGTAGTACAGTCTTGGTAACCCCTGAATCTAAATCAGGTATCTAACCTGAGAAAGAAATGATATTGGCGCTTCACATAGAAAGGTGTCTAAACATATTACAATTACATTCACAAAGCTCCCAAATTTGACTTTCCCAACCTATGTATCTGTAACTCTGGTTTTTTTGTTTGTTTGTTTGTTTTGTTTTGTTTTGAGTTGGCATCTCACTCTGTCACCCAGGCTGGAGTACAGTGCCACAGTCACGGCCACCGCAACCTTTTGCTGGGCTTAGGTGATCCTTCCGCCTCAGCCTTCCAAGTAGCTGGAATTATAGACGCTTGCTACCAAGCCTGGCTAATTGTTGTGATTTCACCAAGTTGCCCAGGCTGGTCTTGAGCCCGTGAGCTTGGGCAATCCTCTAGTTCCGGCCTCCCAAAGTGCTGAGATTACAGGCTGAGCCATCATTCCATAGTTCTGAGTTTCTGTATGTGAGTCCAGGACATCTCCTTGATACAAAGAAGCACATTTTGTTACTGTGTGTTGCAACCAGGAGCCTGGACAATCCCTAATCAACTCAGAGTTGAAAATGCCCAATGCAGTCAAAATGCCCTACATCGGTGCTCCTGCTCTGCCTGTTTCTACGAACGACTCACAACTGAGGTGTGTACATATTTTTTTGGGACACATGGCATTTTTTTAAACCTGATTTACATTTGGAGGACATTAGTTTAAACAGTTCCCTAAATGAATTAGTTACCAAATGCAAAGAACACCTTGCTAGGCTCTGTAGATAGATGCATTAAAAATCTATAAAATGCTGTGTTTAAATCTGAGACTTCTGTTGCTTCAGAATTATCTCCCTCGGCTTCTTTTCTTCACCTTTTGCTTCTTCAGTCCTTCTCTCTATCTCTCTCCTACCTCAGGTCCTCTTCTCCTCTAAGACCCCATAAACCTGTCACTACTAAATTGTGACAGTATCATTGTCGTTAAGTCATTAAATCCAGGCCACACTCACAGGGAGGAAGTCAAGCTACACTTCTGAAAGGGAGAAGTATCCAAGAATTTAATATATGTTAAAAGAAAAATTAAAATTGTTCTTTCAGATTTGAATATCAAATGTTTATTCATTCTGATTTGTTCTTAATGCTACAAACTTCTCTCTTTAATGTAATGATTAAAAGTTTAAGACATCACAGAGCATTTGGTCCTGTCACAAAAAAAAAAAAAAGCCTGTGATGGAAACTACAATATCTTTATGTTTTTCTAGAAAATCCCTTTTCTTTTATTTTGTTTTTTGAGTTGGTGTCTCAGTCTATACCACAGGCTGAAATGCAATGGCATGCTCACCACAGCCTCAACCTACTAGGCTCAAGCAGTCCTTTTACCTTAGCCTTCCAAGTAGCTGGAACTAGAGGCAGACACCACCACAGTCAGCTAATTTTTTTATTTATTGCAGAGATGAGTTCTCACCAAGTTCTCAAACCCCTGGACTCAGGCAATCCTCTCACCTCTACCTCCCGAAGTACTGGTATACAGGTGTGAACCACCACACCTGGTGCAAATACCTTTACTACTTATGTCCTCTTCAGTAAGTTTCTCAAAATTCTGAACATAGAGTAGCTAGATCAAATAATTCCAAAACTTCAGTGCCATAACAATAATGCCATTAAAATAGTAACTATCTTTGTTTTTCCTAAGACATTTCAAATTGAGTTTAAGAATGCCAACTATACCAATTTTCTTCTCAAACATCATCTTCAAAAATACTTTCATAATCAGACTGCTTTTCAATTTAAAAATGTGAATCTCATACCTCTCATACACCTTAGCATGGTGACAATTTTGGCTTGGTGACTCAGGTAGAAATGTTTAACTCCAATAGGAAAAAGCTATTCAGTGGTCATCCTGCATTAAATGTAACATGTTTCACTGTGTCTTTTAATGAGATGTGTTAGAAGTGATTTGGATACCACCATGATTCTAAACAGCACTGCTATCATGTGCTTCTACAGTTTTTTCTAAAGTGACTCTATTGTGTCTTTTATTCATAATTGCTATTTCATCATTGGCTATTCCTTTATGTTTTCCTGTTTGATTTATTTTAATGAACAATGTGCTCTTCCAATTCTGTAGAAGTATAATTCAATTCTGTGTTTGATAAAATGTAAGTAACACATCAAATCATTACAAGGTGGAATGGCATTGCAGGTCAGATTGAACACTGCACACAGAAAATCTAGAGAGATACCAGTGAGCCAAAGATCATGTGATCTGTTTCTAACCAAGCATTTTCATGGCATCCTGGTCCTCCCCATCACATGGTTCATTACAATTGGCAGTGGCTTTGTTCCAATGTAAGAAGTTCTTTCTAAGGATGTTTGCATTGAACTTTGACATTTCTTTTTCTCTTTCATTAAAAAAAATCCAGGAATGGTTTACAAGCTGCAATTGTAAAAGTTCAGTGTAAAGAGTTGTGATCATGTAACTACCTGGGCAACCAGCACTGGCAGAACCTATGAAGAAGCTATGAAACAGAATGTATGAAGCTGCCATGCACTGTTACCCAATCCCATCTTCCAAAAGAAGCCTCTACCTGAGTCTTGTGTTTACTATTTCATTGCATTTCTCTAAATATTTTTACAATGTGTATATATCCTCAAACCAAATATTAGTTTTACCTGTGTTAAACTTCCTGTACAGCAGTCTCATTCTGAATGTATTCTTCTGTGATGCACATCATGTGTAGGAGAGTTACCCCTGATGCGGGAGGATGTCACCATTCATTCATTTCTACTGATGAAGTTTTACATTTATGATTATACCCCAGTTTTTCTACTTCTCTATTGATGTGGATATGGTTGATTCCCATTTTTTCCATAAACATTAATGTACATATCTCCTGGGCACATAGATAAGAAAGTATATGATCAGGAATAGGATGGTGGGAATACATGGTGTATGGACTTTACATACAGAATAAGGTTAATTTGATTTCCAAGGTGCTTGTATCAATCTAAACTTCTACCAGGAATATGCAAAAGTATATGTTGCTCATATATTCTGAAAACACTCAGCTGAAAGTAAGGAATTAAGAGGTAAAATCCACGTTCTTGGGTGCAGAATTACCCCCAGGCATTTTTCAGACTCTGCTAATAACTTCCTTTACTTTTATCCCACAAACTGTGGCCATAGATCCAGATAATACTTCCTTTTAGCATAAGCACATGGTATTCGGTCACATGTTAAGAACATTTCATAGTAAAAGAGGAAAAAAGAGAAGCAGGGAAGGAGAGAAGGAAGGAGGAAGGAAAGAAGGAGAGAGGGAGGAAGAACAGAAGGAAGGAAGAAAGGACAGAGAAAAGACAAACTAAAATTTTTTTAAAGGACAACAGGAAAGGAATTGAAAACTGCAAGTGAAATAATATTGTCAAAATGCAAGGAAATAAAAGAGAAGTAGGCCTGGCACAGAAGTTCATGTCTGTAATCCCAGCATACTGGAAGGCCAAGACCTGAGGATTGCTTGAGGCCAGGAGTTTGAGAACAGCCTGGACAATATAGTGAGACCCCTGTCTCTACAAAAAAGAAAGAAATGTATCCTTCCTGATCCTTGTGGGGGAGAAAGAGTGAGAGAGAGCGAGAGCACTAATATCTATAGAATATATTAGGTTGATGCATAAGTTTGTAGTGGTTTTTGTGTGTGTTTTTTTTTTTTTTTGGCATGGCAACACTGCAGTGTTGGGAGTTTGTTTATTGTCATTTGTCAACTGGAGTAACAATGTTGTGCTTGTGATTCTGCATTTGCAGATTTGAAGAAAGTGCTATTTGTGGGCTAAAGAAGATGGAGTGTCAAGTGAGAAAAACAAACACTTCTGACATAGTCTTCTCTTTGAATCTAACAGAGGAGTAAAGGCAGTGGAAGCTACTTGAAACATGTGTGCCATTTACGGGGAGAATGCCATCAGGGAGAGCACAACAGGAAAACAGTTCTGTCATTTCAAAGTGGGACACTTTGACCTGAGTGATTCTCCACATTCAGGAAGATTGTTGGACTTTGCTGAAGACCATGTAAACACTTTAATCCATGATGATCCACGTCAGTCAACGCAAGAATTGGCAAACATGATGAACTGTGACCAGTCAACCATCCTGCAACATTTGCACCCCATGGGCAAGTGAAAAATGCTGCAAACTTGGCATCAAGCCCATAAAAACTTAGGAGACCCTTGTTAGTTACATAATGTTACATTAAAAAACTACCCCAAAACCAAATGGTTTAAACAAGAAAGCTGTATTAACTCAGAAATAATACAACGACTGGCAAATTGAAGCCTATATGGGTGGGAGACGTTGGATAAAGAGCAGAATTTTACAAGTTGGAATAAGTAAGAGGTCATTGGTGTGAAGAAGAAAACAATTGTATTAGTCTTTCTCCAAGAAGCAAATGCCAGAATTAATTAAAGTTATACAGCATTATATGAACACACCAATCAGAAAATATAGGGAGGGAATCAGAAAACCCTCTGAAAGGTGGGAGACCAAAATGCAAGTCTGACCCCCAAGTGAAGGATAGAAGGAGAGGTTTGATGGATGCATCCTATACAACATGCTACCTATAAAGAGTTGAGCAAGGACACAGAGAAGTCCTTGAGTCACAGCTGGTCACCAGAAGTGTCTCCTGTCTCCCAGGAATGGGATTGCTTTAGTGCACATACTCTATCCTGTCATTCACTGGGAACAGCCCATGGGAAGCAAGGTCTAGAACTCCTGGGTTTAGCAATTCTTCAGTCGCAGCTTCCCAAAGTGCTAAGACATGTGTGAACCACCATGCCTGGCCAAGTTATGCCTTTAGAAGGCCTCTCCAGCCTTCGGCATGGCTCACAGACCTTGGATGGTACTGATTATGATATGACCAGTGGAACCCAAGGTCCTGGCCTTGCTACACACTCTTTTCTGTCAAGTGGGTTCCCCGGGCAGATACTGCACTCAGAGCAATTCTGAGCCTGTGGATCAGGTATGTTGACAACCCTGGGATGGTGGGGCTGGCTGAGGGTCTGAAGGCAGGAAAGGAAAACCCTCCCATGGAATAGATGTCTATCTCTGTGAAGATGAACCTCTGGTCCTCCAGAAAGAAAGAAGCTTGATGTTATTAATTCATCACTTAGTGACCAGTTGGTCACCTAAAGAAATAGTGCTCTATCAGGACCCACCATTGGCCTCTAATTCTGATAAGTTGGCCATTCAGAGGCTGCAGCAGCTGGATTTGCCTTGGTAGGTAGAAGTCAGTGATGCTGGACCCCTACACAGCCTCCCCACTGCCATTGTGTTTGTTCCATTCTTGAGCCCAACCTGCCAGGCCTGGTTTGACCAGTGATGAAGGCTGGCTTACTTAGAGTTGTCTGCTTGGTTGTTCAATGCCACTTCAGAGGTGAGTGTTTCTGGAATTAATTAACATGAGATTCAGGCACAGCCCAGATGGATGCTAGTGGGTCTGTCCAGTCTATGACTTTGCGGGTTACCCAGAACCCAATTCCTATGGCACTTGGAATCACAAGATTGGTTGGTGTCCAGTGGTCATGTATTCTATCTTATCAGGGTCAATAACACACCAAACATCGTTTCTAAAGGGGGCATATCTCTGCTGTGGATGTCACATCCTTACTCCAGTGCTGGGAGCCGGCCACGGAGGCCCACTGAACATTAGGGATCAGGAAGGGCTGTTGACCCCGAGACCACTAGGATGCATTTGGGAGCTATTGACCCCATTTCCTCCCCCTTTCTACTTAGCACTATAACCAGAATAAGCTCCTGTAAGCTCAAACATAATAACTCTGAGACCGGGATGAACACAAGCTAACTTTAGAAACTCATTGTTCCCATTCTTCCACAAACTGCAGTTTTGGCTTTCACACATTACAATTCAAACTTGGGTCACATCTAAGAGCCTTGTATTGGTCACAGGCTTCTGGGTCATGATTTTAGGATTTATTGAAATTGAGTACGGTGTAAATTGTAGAATATAGTTTTAGAAATGTAAGTTTAGACAGCCATTTTATTGAAAGAATGCAGCTAGGTTACTTGCAGGTAGCCCACTGTGAAATTTGGACTGGGCCACATTCCAAACATTCTGGGATGGGCCGCTTTAGCTTGTAAAGTATTTAAGTTTCTATAGAATTGTTTAACTTGGTATTAGTATAAATCAGCATAGGATGAAAAAGGTTTATAGGATAGGTCAGTCACGGATTAAGGTTAATGTTTGTTATGGGATTTTTAGGTTATTGTCTAACTTGGTATTAGTATAAATTAGCTTAGGATGAAAAGGGTTTATAGGCAGTCATGGATTAAAGTTAACATCTGTTATGGGATTTTCTTCCTTATACCTGAAAGAATATCTGGTGGGTGGGGGATGCCCCTCACACACCTGGCTTTGTGTTCATGTGAAAGACATATGAGTATAAAAGCCCACTGTTGGCACTCAATAAAGGTCTCCTGCTCAAATCTAAGCAGTTGTCTAAATCTCTCTCTCTCTCTCTCCCCCCCCTCCCCCTTTCTTCTTGCTCCCAAACGCCTATGCCGTCTTCACCTTTGGGGTACCCTGAACCCAGCAGGAGCTGGACTTCAGCAAGTGGTGCCCAATGTGGGGCCTGAAGGTAAGCTTTCTTTTTTGGGGGGGGACCGATAGGACCTCACCCAGGGTGCTGTGGACCCCTCTGTAGAGACAGGCAGAGCTAGGAAGGGTGAGCAGTTTAAGAGCCATGATAGAATCATGGGCCAGAGTGAATCTAAAGAAAGAAAGCTGTTCATAAGTATTCTGATGCTTATGCTTACTAAAAGAGGAATTAAAGTTTCCTCTGCACAATTGGCTCGTTTTATTCATTTGGTGCAAGAAGAATGACCCTGGTTCCCTGAAATTTAGCAACATGGACAGAGGTTGGGGAGGAATTAAAGCTGTTAATTTAGCAACATGGACAGAGGTTGGGGAGGAATTAAAGCTGTATATTACACTCTCCATGGTCCAGAACGAGTGCCTGTAAATGCTTTTGCTTTATAGAATATTATTAGAGATGTTTTAAACCCACAACAAAAACTTGATAAACTACCCACAAAATTAAAAGAGGAACCAGGTGAAAAAACTCCCCTATCAACCCCTGTTCCTTCCCAGGCAATGTTAGCCACTGCCCCTGTTGATGATAATCATTTACCCCTGTGAATGAGGAAAATTATAAGGAAGTAGTATAGGTCAAATTTACCCTATAGGTCATTGTTCTTAAAGCTGCTAAACATATTACCTGAAAAAACAATAAGCCAGTTTTGGGTAAAACAATGCCCTATTACCATCTAAGAAACTTAAGGCAGCAAAAAGATTTGGTGCAACAGCAGCTAAAGCTGGCCTATAATTTTCATAAAGAAAAAATTAACAAAACAGAAATACTTAGAGTTATGCATAAAGTGAAAATACAGATGTATTCTGCTTTAAATTAATGAAAAAGAACTTGAAAATATGTTGACAGGTATTTGGAGGATGGTAATTCACAAAGAAATTTTTTTACATATAATTCATTATAAAATTAAATAGGAACTTATTTTAAGTGTATTTAAGTTACAATTTTTCTCATACAAATTTGCCTTATCCACAACTTTATACAGTATATAAATTGATTAAGGCAGGGAGGAAACTGAGAACAAAGGGATTAATGAGCATAAGAAAATCAATGAGAAAACTTTCAAACTGAGTACGAAAGCCTACAGATTCTAAGTACTGCCATGGAAGAATTTATGCTGTCTAAAGACTGTCGTTCTATCATTTCATTTTAAAAATATACCCTTGAATCCTCAGCCAAAATAAGTAATGTTAGTGCCATGGAGGATGAATTGATAAGGAAACAATTCTATAACTCTAGGGCATGGCTAAAATCTAATATGGCAAGCACTAGAAAACATAGCTTCTTTTACTTTTAAAGTGCTTCAATTTGTCATTCTGATTAAGGATTGTCTGGATTGGCTCTCCTGGTCAGTTAAATTATCCCAAGAGCTATCTCATTACTGGGAAATGCTCACATGAGATGAGAATCCCATTTATTCCCATGCATGATGGACATTTCAGCTTTGCTTCTGCAGGGGGATGTGAGGAGGGGGACTGCTAGATGCCATGCTCTACATTACTCACAGACTATGCCTTCAATAACATATATCTCGGAAGCCACAAGTGAATTGAGTCATAGAAAAAGGAACTTTTAATGAAAAAAATGTAGCTTAAACATAATTTACCTCTTCTGCCAAGGACATTATCATTTCTTAATCATTGCATGAGCCACATTTTGCAGACTAACTAAAAGGTTACATGTTTCAAGGTTGTTTATTAAAGCAATTATTCTCTTAAGTAAAAGGTTAATAGGGGAAACCTTCATAGCCATTGTCATAGGGAAAATACAATTGGCATTTTATCTTTAAACATTTAATTTTCTTATCACATTATCTACTAGAACCTTGTTATTAAATATGTGGTTTGCAGATCAGCAGCTTGGGCATCACCTGGGAAATGGTTAGAAATATTAAAAAGTCAGAAATAGTCTCATTTCTGATCCTTTGTACATGGCCTGGGTCCATTGAATCAGACCCACTGAATCAGAATCTGCATTTCAACGAGACCCTCCAAGGTGCATGTCAACATTTGAAGTGTGTAAGACTGGAGCATAACAGGGTAGTCATTGAAACCATGCCCTCTTACCTAATCCAGGAGGATCATGTTTTCCAATGGTAGCAGTGCCTTCAAAACTGCATCCTACGGCACAATTTTTTTTTTTTGGCATTTAACCCGAGTTAACTTTATTAGTTATTTGTCTGTTTTAATATTCTCCTTTAAAAAATAAATTGCAAGCATTCAAGGCAAATTCTGGGTTTTCTAAAAACGTAAACAAAATAAGAAGGTTTTCACCTCCTTTTCCTCTCCTATTCCTCCTACAACTCAAATTCCTGCTTTCTGTTCTGTCAGTCCCTCCACCTTTATCTGGGAAGGAAGGACTGGCATCTGCGGCCATGGCACCTAGACCTGACCTTCAGTCTTTCTCTTCTTACCTTCGGAGAAGGGGCAGGTGCCAAAGGCCACAGCACCTGACCCCAGCCTCCAGTCTTTCTCTTTTACCCTCAGAGAAGGGGCAGGTGCTAAAGGCCACAGCACCTAACTCCAGCCTCCAGACTTCTCACCCCACCCCCACCCCCACATGTACTTGGAAAGCCCATTCAAGTTTCCACATGGCTTAATAGGTCTCTTCTCAAGGGCGTGGCTGGGACAAAAGGATGTTAAAAATTCTTCTTTGTTGTTTTATGATAAATTTCTCTCAATTTTATATCTCAACACTGGCATTATGTTGCAGATATACTGCGTCATTTGGAAACTGCTAGTCTTCATGCTGTCTCTCCCTCCTCCCCTGCTAACATAATTGTTCTCATGGAGCCTGTTTATACTACTCATTACTCATGCACATTCTACCCTTCCTTGGTCCATTCCCTTTACTAGCAGCCACCGCTTCCCATGCCCTTCATCATCAGAATGCCCAAAGTTTACTTCACCTATTTGGGTTCCTGACTGCCTAATTAGGCATGTCCGGCTTCCCAGCCCCACCACAGTTCAGCTCTTAAAAGCAGGAACAAAACCATCTAAACTCGGCTGACAACAAAGAAGAAGAAACTCTTGTTCCTCAGCTAAAACATCTCGCTTTTGAGAGGCCTCCGCGACTGCAACTGCATTCTGCTGCTTCCAGGAGAACCTGCTAACCACCAACTAGGGGACAACTGAAAGTGCTGACGTGACGCAAAGGACTTGGTTCTGTCTCAAAATATTTATCTTACTCCCTCTACTGTTTTTATTGTTACATTGGCTATTATAGCGTGCCAAGTGAGTTGTATTTATTCGAAAAAGTCTTATCAGTTTACCGTCTCATAATTTAAAACAGCCTTTCCAGAGATATCAGTGGAAGGTCCTGCCACGAGGTATGAAAAACAGCCCTATCTTGTGCCAGAAGTTTGTAGATGCAGCTTTGCAGGATATAAGAAGCCAATATCCTAATCTTTACTTAATTCACTACATGGATGATATTTTATTGGCTCATGCAGATCATGCTCTTTTGCATAATATTCTCAACAAAATTGTGACTGCTTTAACCAACTGTGGTTTAAAAATTTCCCCCAAAAAATTCAGACTAATCCACCTTTTATGTATACAAAAAGACTACCTGGTGACATTAAATGACTTTCAAAAATTCTTGGGGGATATTAATTGGATTCGACCTTACTTACACATCACCACAGCTGATTTAAAGCCTCTGTTTGATATTTTACAAGGAGACCCTTCTCCTAATTCTAAGAGAACTTTAACTTTGGAAGTTAAGGAAGCCTTGTCCCTAGTGGAAAGGGCTATTGAGTCTCAAAAAGTTACCCTTGGAATGGCTCCACCTACCAGTATCGTCTAAAAAAATATTGGCTTCTTATCCTTATTTAGTAGCTTTACTTATGACCAAAGGGAGGCATAGAAGTGTTCAATTATTTGGACATGATGTACACAATATACTTGCAATTTCAGACTTTGTTTCAAACTGGTGACAATTGGCAAGTAGCTTTAACTGATTACAGAGGACAAATTCTGTTTCATTTACCCAAAAGTCCCCTGTTATAGTTCATAAAACAAAATCCTATAATTTTTCCTCACAACTGTTCCTCAAACCCCCTAGAGGGAGCAGCCTTGGTTTTTACTGTTGGCTCCTCTAACAGAAAGGAACAGTTCTTTGTGGGCCATATTAGATCTCATTCTGGTCTTCCAGGACCTTTACACCAAGGCAATCAATTGGCTGATGCTTTAATTAAACCCACTGTTTGAGCTGCAGTAGAAACTGAGGCAATAACTCAGGCTCAGCTTTCTCATAAAATTCATCATCAAAATGCTACTGCCTTACGTTATCAGTTTCACTTACCCAGGGAAACGGCCAGACAAATCGTTAAGAATTGTCCAGCCTGTCCTACCTTTGTTAGCGTTACTCCAACAGGAATAAATCCCAGAGGATTAAAACCTAATGTCTTATGGCAAATGGATGTGACTCATTTTTCTAGCTTTGGGAAATTGTCTTCAGCATTTATTATTTTGTTTTTCACAGCTAGGTATACCAAAGCAATTAAAAACTGGTTACGGCCTGCATATACTTCTAAATCTTTTCAATGGTTTTGTTCCCAATTTAATATCTCTCATTCCACAGGGATTCCTTACAATCCACAAGGTCAAGCCATAGTTGAAAGAGCCCACCAAACTTTAAAAAATCAAATAATTAAATTACAAGAAGGGGAATTTAAGTATAGCTCTCCTCACCATATTTTAAATCACGCTTTATTTGTTATAAATCATCTAAATTTGAATTCTTTGGGCAATTCATCTATGACTAGACACTGGAATCATTGATCCATCGACCAAGATGGATGGCGAGGATCAGACCAATTCAGAGGAATAAAACGCCTGAAGTGGTTTCCATCAACCGCCAGCAGGAGGAGCTATTCTTATTTTTGGAGAATTCATCTGCCAGGGAACAAGATCTACAACAAGAGAAACCATAACGCACCAGATGAGAAAGCTCTCCTTACAGGATGAAAATTCCCACCCTAGGCTGTCCTGGACAAGACGAACTACATTCAGGCGAAGTATCTTCAGCATTCATCGTCCCCATCTGCCAGCGTGAGAACAAATGGAGTGTTTGGCTGAGGAAGCAGGAGACATGGTAACTTCTCAGCAGATTCCTGTCGGACCGGTAACCTTGTTTTTGGTCAAACCTTATTTTGCTCTCCTGATGAGTTCATATATGCCTAATCCTCCAACATTCCAACCGGTTACTTGGGGTAATGAGGTCTAATTTTGATTATTATAAGACCTTTTGTTTAATGTCATCTCTTAAGCCTCTTATCACTGATAGTCCCCGTCAAAACGAGTACAGGGAAACTTGGCGGCTGCAAATGCTGATGCTCGGAGGATCCGATCCTACCCTAGATGCAAGGGCTACGCCACCTACCGGTTTGACTATTTGCTCTCCAAACAACATGGAAAAGGACTGGCTGCTCATTTCACGGGAGCCTGGTTATCTTAAATGGAGAGACTGTGTATAATCCAAAGTGGACTATTTTTTTACTTCGTGAAAGACTGCCTGTTAGTGACTGCGTACTTAATGCTCGCCCATACACTTCTCACATTCGTGGACTTCGGCACTCCAGAACACCAGGTCCCACCATTGTGACTCTCCCACTCATGCTTGCTTTGGCTCCATCCTGCATCTTTTCCCACCACTGCTACCTTCAGCTTCAGGGGCTCTGAGGGATGGTGACTGATTGCACTATGCCCTGGATCTGTTTCAGGGTCCTATCCTGTCCAGGCCCCACTCGAAGCTGGTCTCCTCCTATGTCACCCACCTTGTGGGTAAAAGCAATATGTGGATATGTGCAATATGCTGTTGTCTGAATCAAAAAGGCTCATCACGCAGGTTACTTCCTTCTTGTAATGAGGATGGAAGGTACAACAGCATGTCTTTTTCTTTGGAGGAGATGCCTCTGTGTGGTCCCATTTGCTGGACTTATAAAACTTCACTTCTGTGGCTACTCCTGAAACTTTGTAAGGTTTATCTTTCTCCTTCTGAAGAGCATGTGTTTTACAAAGGCCTCTAGCATATTGTCTTTCTCTTGTGCATCCATCTCAGCCAACATGATGACGTCAATGAAAGGAATTGATTTCATACTCTACAGGATGTTTGGGATATCCAGATCTCTTAAGACTATGTGAGAGAGGGAAGGGAAGCTGCAAGAACCCTCAGCAAACTATACATAAATGTGGTGTTCATCCCACTCTGGATGGAGGAATAACCACTGCTGGATGTATGCACCCAGTGGTTCCGTGATGAGCCATAGTGTGTCCAGGTTTACTCTCTGGCATCTGTGAGCCCCCACTGTGATGGGAGATGTGATGATGTTGTGGGCATCTGGGCAACAATGTCAACTCAAACCCAATGTACAATTCTCAAAATTCTGACCCTTTCCCTTTCTCAGTATACAGTCTGTGAAATAAATGGCTGTAGGTTCCTTCGCAGAGTACTGGGGGAATTGTCCCAGCACATACTTGTTATGGGGCTCTGGGTTCCTTCCTTCTAAGCATAGGGACACCTCCTTTCTCACTGGGTTCTGAACCTGAAACTTGGCAGCGTTCTAGGTAGAAGAATCGGATCATGACCTTCAATTGGGTCAAACACTCTCAGTCTCCTGCTCCTCAATTCTTGCTTTTTCATCACTGAAATTAAGTAGAAATTTGTTGGCTGCCTGACTATTCTGACCCCAGGATATCACACCTATTAACCTTCCCGACTGCTCCCTGCAGGTCAAGCCCCATTGGCTGCTCCTCTAGGGTTGTCATGGTCACCGGGCTCTCTGGCTTTTATAGGTAACTGCCACCACCAGTTTCTATCTCTTCAGGGCCACATCCTTTCCATGGATATTATTGAGACCAACTCTGAGACCACCTTTTCTACCGTCACCTTTGCCCTGCAGAGAACAATAACCTCAAATATCTTAGTGATGCAGGTCCCTCTTACCAGCACATTCCTGAGGGTTCTAGTGGAAGGTCCGCCCTCTGGGCCCTCTTGTGGAGCGGACCCTAGTGGGACTTCTGGCCTCACATAGTCTCCAACCCACATGACCTCTTCCTTCAGCCTTGTCATCCCATCCACTACATTTCCCAGGGCTACTAGGCCTTGTCTAACTTGTTAAGAGTTGAACATTTTTTTCTATGATATGGAGAGCTACCCCCAGAGTGTCCCATGCCCTGAGGTCCTTGATAAACCTCTGTCCTGAGAAAGTGCCCCTCAGCAAAGAATTTTTGTTTCTTCAGCCTGAAATTCTGGCCCCTTGATAAAACTCCCTCACACTGCAATCCCAGAAGTGCTCCTCAGACCCTACAGGGATGTCCGGCTAGTTCTTGCAGAGTTCCTGAGTGGGCTTCCCATTGCATCATAGGGTGAGACAATTGCAGCATCTTCCAGCACAGGAAGTGGGAGCCATCACTAGACAAGGGTGAGGCTCCTCTGCACACCCAGAGGGTCCTGGAAATTATCACGGGATAACTGTGTTCCTGCTTCAGGGAACCTCAGGCTTCCCTGCCAGAGCCCTGAGTTTCACACAACAGTCCTGCCTTGGCTGAGTGTCCAGGCATCTCTGGGGTGCTGTGACCTTCACAATGATGTCTCCAGCTGCCACTCCACTGTGTCTGCCTTCCTCTATGGGAGATAAAACCCTTTTCTAAAACACTACAGAGGCTTTCATATGGACCCAGGAACTCTGTGAAGAATCTTCAGATTCTCATCATCCCTCCATAGGCACCAAAACTGCCTAGCAGGAACCAGCCACTGCTATCATGTTTTTAGGTTTCCCTCCTTTTCCATCATGGAAAGACTTCTATCATCCCACCTGCCATAGCACCCCCTAACCAGGGCACCTTCTCAGGTCACCACCAGGGCCATCCACAGTTCAGCTGTGACAATGTGCCATGGACTTTCTTTACCCACCAGCCACGATGGCGTCCTTACATTCTGCCAGTCGGTGGGTGAGTTCATCCCAATTCCTTATGTTTTTCATGTGTTCTTGGACCACTCCTGATACCGCTGGTATTAGTTAGTGTGCCCTGAGGAGTAGACCTCAATACAATATTAAATATGAAAAATTTTATTAGGGGAGATGCTTGTTAGAGAAATGGGGAGGAAGACAGAAAAGACTGAGACAGATAGCAGACCGCGATGCAAGTGTGAACCCCAGTGAGGAAGAGAGGGAGGGAAGGCTAGCTGAAAGCGTCCTGGATTCAGTGCAGGTTAGGAAATTTAGAAAGGACATCAGGGAGTCCTGCAGCCTCAGTCAGTACCCAGAGTGGGAACTTAGTTTTCCTGCTGTTCTCAATCATTGGCTGGAAGAAGCCTTTGGTAAGTGTGGTCTCAGAGTAAATATGGTGACAGATTTCAGGCCACAACAGCTGGGCAATTATCAATGATGCATCCCCTAGTTGAAGGCCAGGATGGGCCTTCTTGTGACTCCACATGATTTATTGGAGAGAGAGAAAAAAGGGCAATGACACAGGAGAAAACAGAGATGAATTAATGATCCACTGCCTCTAAGTAGACAAAGAGAGATGAGAGTTTGGGCACCAGCAGACAGACATGCCCTGGTTGGGAGCAGGATGTTTAACCTCCAATAATCATCCAAATGGTGCAGCTACCAATGCACAAGCAGATGGTGGTGGAATCTGTGAACATCATCTTCTCTTATGTCAGTTTTCCCAGTAAAGTAGGAAGCAAGATCATTAACTACAGTAAAAATGAGGAAGGAGGGCCAGTTGTGTAAACAAGGAGAGAGGGTGGGAAGAGTCTGCCGGGCCAGGAGGAGACTGAGGGTTCCTCATGCGGGGAGAGGGTGATGGCTGGCCATGGAGTAGGTTCCCATGAGGTTAGGGTGGTGATATTAGAGAGAGCAGTCAGCATGGCTGCGTGTTGCTCTCCGGCCTCCTGCAGCTCATGGGGCAGGTGTAGAACAGGCAGAGGCAGAATCCACAGCTGAGCAGTCTGTCAAGGAAGTATGACAAAGCAAGGGAAAGCAGGGAGAGAATGAAGTTATTCACCACAGAATTCAAATTGGGTGAGGAGGGAGGGAAGGACACCAAGGCTGAGGGACAGTGGGTAGATGGCAGGATCAGTAGACTGGGAATCCCAAGGGGGGAAAAGAACGGTGGAATTGATGTACCACAGGGTGGGCTCCAAGCCAGGAAACAGGTACATGTGCAATGAGTGATATCCTGATATTACATCACAATGTATGATAAAATAATCATATCAATGTCCTCAGAACCTATGACCACCCTGCAAAGGGACAGGTGGGAAGATGGCCAGAGAGTAGGAAGCATGACACTGAGACTGTGGAAGGGCTGGGGGTCTTGACCATGACAAGGTCTCGGGGGTGCAAGGACGTGAGACCCAGGAGAGCAGAAGAGAAGGTCCTGGAGTTCCAGGATCTGACAAACCAAGGGGCAAGGATGTCCTCTCTGCTGCACGGGTGTCTGTCACTGTTATAAAATTACCACAGACCCAAGAGCTTTAAACAGCAACTATTTATCATGTCACAGCTATGTGGGTTACAACAATTCAGACATGATCTCAAGGAGCTAAGATCAAGGAGTGGTCAGGTCTGTGATTCTTCCTGGAGATTCTGGGGAAGAACCCACTTCCAAACTCATTCAAGCTGCTGTTTAAATTTGATTCCCTGCAGATGTGGGACTGATGTCCCCATTTTCTTGCTGGCTGCCCTCCAGAAGCCGCCCTTAGCTCCTAGAGTCTGCTTTTGGTCCTCACACACGGCCCCTATGGCATATCTAATCTTCCTCCCTCTTGGAACCTCTGACTTCCCCTCTGCTTCATCTCTTGTCTTCCTCCTTTGCAGCATCTGACTCCAGCCAGAGCAGGTCTTTAATTTAAAGGCTTGTGTGATGTTATTGGGCTACACAGATAGCCCAGGGCAATCTCTCTATTTTAAAACCCTTAGTATTATTATTTACACCAATAATGTTCCTTTTGCTGTGTAATGCAGCCTTTTCACAGGTCCCAAGAATGGGAGACTGAACATCTTTGGGGACCATTCCTCAGTCTTCCATAACTGCAATATGTTGAAATCACCAAGAATCAAGGAAACAGCACTGCTAGAGAGGGTGACAGTGAGCCAAGAGCCAAAGGAATAAGGGGTGAGAGGTACAGCCTGGGGCCCAGAGAGAATGTCTACAATGAGGGGAGTGGGAGCTTAATCCCATGTCAGGTTAGGGACCTTAGGGAGGAGGAAGGCAGAAGGGTCTGAGAACCACAATGAGGAGCGAGGAGCCCACCCCACTTCCCTGCCCGTGGGTACAAGGTCCTTGGGGGAACTCTCCATGTGAGAAGATTTCATAAAGGGCTGTGCCCTCAGGAAGACCCAGGATTCTGTTGAAGAGAGGATGTGGAGGTTTTGCTGATCATGGGCTGAGAATTCCAGGGGCCACAGTGGAAAGAGTTCTGAGTTGAGGAGGGATGTGGAGGAAGACAGGATAGGGGTGTGCAGAGCATCGCGGGGACACAAGTGCAGGGTAG
>NW_007260546.1:83193-105562 GCF_000164805.1 Carlito syrichta | reverse complement strand
GGGTCTCGAACCCGCGGGCTCAGGCAATCCATTCACCTCAGCCTCCCAAAGGCGTGGATTACAGGCTGAGCCACCAAGCTCGGCTATTTTGTAATTTTTTTTAACATTAGGAAAACTGAGTGAATGCAATGTGAACTCTCTGTGTTATTTTTGCAACTTTTCCCTAAACCCAAAGTTATATCAGAATTAAAAGTTGAAGAGAATACCCAATTAACCTAAAAAAAAAAAAAAAAAGGGAGGACAAAACACAGATGGGACAAATGAAAAACAAATAGCAAGATGACAGATTTTAAAAAGTCAGTTCAGTCTGGGCTCGGTGGCTCAGCCTGTAATCCCAGCACTTGGGGAAGCTGAGGAGAGTGGATTGCCTGAGCCTGTGGGTTCAAGACCCACCCGGGCAACTTGGCAAGACCTCATCTCTACAATAAATTTAAAAAATTAACCAGGCACGGTAGTGCACGCCTGTAGTTCCAGCTACTTGGAAGGCTGAGGCAGAAGGATTGCCAGAGCCCAGCAGGTGGAAGCTGCGGTGGCTAGGAGTGTGCCACAGCACTTCAGTCTGTGCGACAGAGTGAGACTCCAACTTAAAAAAAAAAAAAAGTCAGCCGGGCTCGGTGGCTCAGCCTGTAATCCCGCGCCCTTGGGAGGCTGAGGTGAGTGGATTGCCTGAGCCCGCGGGTTCGAGACCCGCCTGGGCAGCGAGACCTCATCTCTACAATAAATCAAAAAATCAGCCGGGCGTGGTGGCGCATGCCTGTAATTCCGGCTACTGGGAAGGCTGAGGCGGAAGGATCGCCGGAGTCCAGCCGGTCGAGGCTGCGGTGGCCGGGAGTGGCCACTGCACTCCATTCTGGGCAACAGAGTGAGACTCCAACTCAAAAAAAAAGGAACATTTTACATTACTCAGAGATTGTATGCTATTAGGGAATGATGGTAATTTCTTCAGTGTAATAATATAGTTATTGTTTGATATGTTATTTTGAACAGATGAGCACTGAAGTATTTACGAATGAGGGTCATATGTTGGCCAGTGATTTCAATTGTTTCAGCAAAATTATAGAAATATAATTTATTATACACCTAAAAGACATAATTAGAGCTAGGGTGACCATTATACTCTCTTGAACCTTAGGAATATTTGAAATATTTTTCATTAATTTGGAGAAAATTTAAAAGTTAATAATACATGTTGAGACATTTTCACAACGTCACATTGAATGAAACTGAAGCTTCCAGAGTATGTGTGTATAAGAACATGTCAGCGTATCAGTTGTGTGTGTCCTGTGTGTGAATGTGTTAATTTGTGGACAGCATTTGAGAGAGAGTTGTGTCAATATATGTAAGAGTATCTTTGTGTCACTGTTTTAGTGTATGTAAGTCCGACTGTGAATATGAATCTGTGTACATTCATTCATTCACTCAACAACAAATATGCTTGAAATAACAATCAGTCACTTTTCAAGGAAACAAAAATACAGCTGCAAACAATTAAAATCCCTGTGTTTGCCCTCACAAAGCTTGTATTCTACAGGATTGAGACTTGGCAATTAACATAAACATATTCTGTAATGTTGGTAAAAGGGTTGTGAACAAAAGCAAAGCAAGGTGGTCAGAGGGGGGCTGGGATGTCCACATGAGGCCAGCAGTGCAGGGAGGGCTTCCATGGGACCTCTGAGGAGAAAGTCTGGCAGGGAAGGATACTTGGAGCCGAGTCTTTCATCAGGGGAGTGGCAGTGCAGAGGCACAGAGGGGTGGAACTTGGGCAACCGGAAAGGATGACCCAGTGGTGGCCTGAGTCCAGACCCCATCACAGGGCCCCATCTGGGTATACTCAGTGGTCACTGGAGAGGGTCTTGCCAATGAGAGGGATTTTTCATGCAACGTGTTCTGAAAAGATCCTTCAAGATATTCCAAAAGGCTTACAGGGGAAAATTCCTCCCTCCCCAGACGACAGTCACCCAGGTCTCCTACCAGAGATGAATATGTCACCAATGTCTCACGTGATGTCCTTCCTGAAAAGAAGTTATACACGTGTTGTTACAAGTGCATTAAAGTTGAATTTATCTTAAACAATGTTTAAACTACTGGCGATTATATTAAAATGATACTGTGTCTGTATATCGATTATCTTTTTAACTTAAAAAGGCATATAAAGGCAAGCATGCTTGTTTTCTTCTAAAAGTTTTGGCCAATACTATCTAAAAATACCAAGATATATATTTTATGCCCTGATAATTATTTCAGAAACAGAGTATGAAGTGAAAGTTCAAACTTACATAAGACATTGAATATGGTGACTAGAAAATATGTACATTAATAAAAGAATGTCATATCTATGCAAAAAAGAAAGAAGGAGTACCAGAGAAAAAAATAGGGACTAGAAGAAAAAGTTTCTACTTTTCCATTTTCCACGGTGTTGCCATCAAGGGCTAGAACCAGGAGTTGCAGGAAGGAGGCCGAAACCTCAGGGACAGCACAAGGCCCCTGAGCCCTCCTCGCCTCAAACGCCCGTGGAGTCCAGGGCTGTTCAGAGCCTCCTTCATCCTCCAGATGCCCAACCCCATGTGGCCCAACTCTGACCGCCCAGACCCCTCCAGCAGGCTCAGTCAGAATCCGAGGGCAGCGCGGTGGCGCCCCCGTGTGGCCACAGGAATAAGGACAGAGGATCTGAGCTCCCATCTCACCTGCTCAGCCAGGACCTTCCCTGGGTACCCCTGGGTTCCCAGCAGCAGGACAGAGCCCTGCATAGAAGAGGGCACCACCTCCCATGTCAGGTTTGGGATCTGTGTTTCAAAAAATCCACGCTGATATAAAAGTTACTTCTGCATTGAGTGACAAAGGACTCTTCCCTTAGGGCAGAGTGAGGTCTCCTGGCCAGAGTAAGTGGTTCCTGGGTTTGAGTGGACACAGCAGACATATGAGATTCCATCACTCTTTTGGGATGAGACCTTGGACTCTGGAGTCTGTGTCACTTGCTTCTGCTGCTGCCTCTGTGGGTCGAGGGCCCTCCACCTGGGACTCAGTCCAGGGATTCTTAGACTCTGGGATCTTGGAGGAGTGGCCACTGGGGCCTTAGACCCAGGAAAGGGGAGGCTCCTGAGGAAGTGAAGACAGGGAGGAAATACAGACATCAGGGGGTAGAGTTTATGAGGAGAGGAAGGAGCCAGGGAGGGAAAAGGATGACATGGAAAGGACTGGCCTAGGGGTCTCCTGAAAGATCATGTTTGGAGAGGATATTCTGGGTCCTGGACCATAGAGAGGGAGGTGTCTGTGCCCCACCCATATGGATCAGTTGTTATCCTAAATTCCTGGGGTTTCCAGCATTCCGCTCACTGCCTAGAACTTCATGGCAGTGTCTGAGACAAATATTCAGTAACCCACTGTCACAGTGGCTTCCTTCCTCACCTATGATAGCTGGAGTCAGGTCAATAAGTCTGAAAGACCATGTACTGGACACAGAAGAGACAAGACACTATCATGGGTTATGAGGATCTTGTAGTAGGACCAAGGCCACCAACTAATATTTCCCAGGTTCCCAGGTGGCCTCTGCCCCCTCTGCAGTTCTCTGCCCACAGACCCAGGGATGTTGTCTCTTTCTCCTCTGGTGACACAAATACCTTTAACCTTGGTCTATCCTTCAAGCCCCTCTCTCTGCCATTCCCAGCCTCTGAACTTAGGATATCCACAGCCTCGAATTCAAATCCCATTTCTGCCTTATAGACCATGACTTTAGGTGTCCAGAAGCCTGGGGAGATTTCCCTGGAGCCCAAAACACTGCAGCTGAGCCTCGCTACCATCTGTGCAGCAGCCGCCACATTCCTGCAGCCTAGCTACTCCCATCTGGGCCCAAGAGGCATCAAAAATTGTTGGTGGTAAGGGTCTGCTGGGCTGCAGTGGTTGTGGGCTAAATTATGAGTCCGGGGCAGCACTGAGTAGTGTCTTAAAGGGCTCACTAAACCAGGACCAACTGCTGGACACCACACACACACACACACACACACACACACACACACACACACAGTACAGTCATGCTATGACTGAATTGTGTCCCTGAAAATTCATATGTAAAAGCCCTAACCTCTATTGTGATAACATTTGGAAATAAAGCCTTTAAGGAGAAAAGTAAGGTTAAATTAGGTCATAAGGGTGGGGCTGTACTCTCATAGGACTGTTGTTTACAAGGGGAAGAGACAACAGCAATTTCTCTTTTTCTGCATGCACACAGAGGAAAAGTCAGATGAAAACATAATGAGAAGGCAGCCATCTAAAATCCAAAGAGAGAGACCTCAACAGAAACCAATGTTCCAGGGCCTCGATCTTAAGATATTGTAATGGATTGAATGTTTGTATCCCCCTCAAATCCATATGTCAAAGCACTAAACCCCAATGTGACATATGATGAAGTAAGTGGGGACCTTCGGGGATAATTAGATCAGATGAGTTGAGTAGTTAGGGCCACCATGATAGGATTAGTGTCCTTATAAGAAGAGGAAGAGACTGGAGTTCCTGCTCTCTTTACCCTGTGAGGATATAGCAAGAAGACAGCTGTCTGCCAGCCAGGAAAATAACCCTCACTAGGAATTGAACCTGCTGGCTTCCTAATCTCAGACTTCCAGGTTCCAGAATTATGAGAAACTAATTTCTGTGGTGTAAGCCACCATAGTCTGTGGTGTTTTGTTATGGCAGCTCGAGTTGACCCTCACAACCAAACACCAGTAACTGCCCCTTTCCAGTCTCAGATCCAGCTTTAAGAAATTCTTGTCACAGCATGTATTCATCTATTTACAAATATTTAGTGAATGCCTCTGGGCCAAACATTATTCTAGGCCTGTTGATCATTTAATAGAAAGACACAAACACCTGCTCCCTTACAGTCTGAGATGCTTACAGTCTGAGAGATAGACAAAATAAAAACAAAACAACAGTAGTAGATTATATGGATGTATTATAGCAACAAAGAATCTTAAAACAAAACAACAAACTTTTTATCTCTATTTCTGTGGGTTGACAGGGCTCAACTGGGAAGTTCTTCTGCTCCATGTGACACAGGCTGGGCCTGCTGTCATCTGGAGCCCGACTGCCCCAGAACATCCAAGAGGGCTCCCGTACTGGGCTGCAGGCAGTACTGGCTGTGGGCTGGGAGCTCCCTGGAGCTGTGAACCAGGTAGTTGGGTTCCCTTCCACCAGCTACTCCACATGGCCTGGATGCTTCCAACTCCACACCTGGGCTCTATGAGTGGGTATTTCAAGCAACCACACACATCAGAATCTCGGAGTCACATGTTCCAGCCACCTAAGCAAGTCACAGGTCCAAAAGGAGGGGATTGTCTCAGCTCTTGCTGGGGATGGAAAGGTCCCACTGCTAAAGTGCATGTGGGATGGGAAACATTATGGAGATCATCTTGTTTGGGGGCCAGCCCTCAAAAAGAGATTTAGGAAGTCCCTTGGAAGGTGTGATGGTGTTGACATTTCTATAAGGATAGATATTAAAGGAAAGAAAGAAGGAGGGATAGATATAAAGAGAAAGAAAGAAAGTGGACATCTGTTCAACGGATTGACCAGAAGCCGTTTATTGGGGGTTTACAGCTTGTATTTATCCCAAATTTTACACAGGCAGTCTTACAAGTCTTCCACGTGAACACAAGTCAGGTGCAGGAGGGGCGCCCCCCCACCCACCAGGTGTTTCCTCAGGCATGAGGAAGAACAATCTCAATTAAATCACAAAACTCTTACATGGACACAAAGCCAGGTGAATGGGGGGGGGGGCATCCCTCACCCACCAGGTGTTTCCTGGAGTAAGAGGAAGGGCAATCGCAATTAAATCACAAGACATTTACATGGACATAGAAACAGGTGGATGAGGGGCGTTCCCCACCCACCAGGTGTTTCCCAAAGCATGAGGAATGAGGATCCCAAAACTATCTCACTGTTCCTCATGCTTGGTTAATATTTCTCAAAAGCAGTACAACAACTCTAATATCATAATATTCTAATAATCAATAACTTTTAAAACCTATGCATACGCAACACCTAATAACCAACCTAAATCCCAATTCCTCTCTATTTTATGCTAATTCTATCTATACTATGGAAACTCTTAATTATAGCCCAAACCAATTCCTAAGGAATGTGGCCCAGCCCAAAGTTCGTGCTGGGCCTTTAGGAATGTTGCCCAGCCCAAAGCTTGTGCTGGGCCGTTTCTAGTAGCTGTAGATATTTATCTGTATTATTAAGGTTGAAACAGCATTTTGTATGTATATACTAATTCTACAAATATACTATTAAATCATTAAAGAAGCTTGTACTGTATTAAAGGCTCCCAAATGTGACCTGAGTTTGAATTATGTTAAGTTTAAAGCCGAAACCGCCGTCTGTGAGAAACGGGAACAATGGACTCCTAAAGTAAGCCATGCCTGTTGTACTCTCAGAACTTCATGCTTAGATCACCAAAGTCCCTGCTAGGGGGATGTGCCAAAACAGCAAAGAAGGGAAGAGGCAATGGGCCTTCAGCTCCTGAACTCATCCTAGCGGTCTCAGGGTCTGCAGCCTGCCTGGATCCCTAACGGTCAGGCAGGCCTCCATGGCTGGCTCCCAACAATCTTGGAAAAAGCTTTTTTGTACTGAGAAAGTAATAGGAGATAGAAAAAAAAAAAAGCAAAGTCAGGAATCAATGCAAAGTAATACAGGTGACAATTTTAAATAGGGTGGTCAGGTGGGCCTCATGGAGGTGTCACTTGAGCAGACTTGAAAAGGAAAGAAACTGAACCGTGCAGATATTTGAAGGAAGAACTTTCCAGGATTGCCCTCGGCACACACCCAGGTCTCTGCACAGGGGCAGGTTCTAAAGCTGTGGTGGGAATGGAGGTGGGCACAATTATGAAAAGGCTTCCTGCGGGGAATGGTGAGGACCCAGGCCTCCCCTTCCTTTCTGGGGCATTAGAAGTCCTGGGGCTGAGGGAGGGAGGTCTCTGGTTTGTGGAGGAACACACAGGGGTGAGGGGGAGGCTGAGGTAAGTCCCACCCACACTCCACCTCTCTGCTCTCTCTCTCCCGCATCCAATGTCCCATCCCCATGGTGGGGGTCAGGGATAAGGAGGACCCTGAGGGCCACCACACCCTGCCATGCTGAGAACCTGGCTTCTCACCTGCCAACATCACTCTGACCTGGCTGCAGGAAGGGAAGGAACCTACCCTGGACTTGAGATTCAGGGGATCAGATCTGGGTCGGAGGCGAGACATACCAGGGCTGGGCAGGACTTTTTTTTCCTACCTGATGCAGTGATCCCAGGACTTGAGATGTAACAAAAAATGTCAGAAACAGGAGGGATTTCTGCACAAGTAACTGTATATATACTTTTAAATCATTGAGAAATAATTCCTAAGGGCCTGAAGGAGTGGGTTGTGCTTTCACTTCATCTGGAAAGATCAGGGTTAATGGTGAATGCAACTATATTGACTGATGGCCAGATAGCCCACTTGTTCTGTACCTTCATACCCCTGCCCTTTGTGACCAGGAGTAGACTGGAAGCAGATACTTACTAGAATAGTATTGCTGCCTGTAGCCTAGGCCAGCACAACACCCGAACCTACAGTCTCTTCCAAATTGAAAAATTTTTTTATATAAGAGGAGAAGGCCGGGCTCGGTGGCTCAGCCTGTAATCCCGCGCCTTTGGGAGGCTGAGGTGAGTGGATTGCCTGAGCCCACAGGTTCAAGACCCACCTGGGCAGCTAGACCACATCTCTACAATAAATCAAAAAATTAGCCGGGCGTGGTAGTGCACGCCTGTAGTTCCGGCTACTTGGAAGGCTGAGGCGAAGGGATCGCTGGAGCCCAGCAGGCGAGGCTGTGGTGGCCGGAAGCGTCCATTGCACTCCAGTCTGGGCGACCGAGAGAGACTCCAACTCAAGAAAAAAAAAAAAAGGAGAGAAGGAGGAAGAATAGATGTGGGTACATGAAGGAATAAATGGGTTTTGTAATGAGAAAAAGCCAATATTACATGAACTCCTCAAAAGAGGTGTTAAATGATTATATTGTCTCTTAGTTCAATTATACCAGATGTCTAAAAGTGCTAAGACACATGTTGCTGAGACCATTCCTGCTATTTGACTGAACTAATTATTAAACTAAATAGGACTCTTGTAGCAGTATCTGTGGTTAGCCAGGCAAGGTGGCTCATGCCTGTAACCTAGTGCTTTGAGAGGCCAAAACAGAAGGATCACTTAAGGCAGGAGTTCAAGACCAGCCTGGGAAACATAGTGAGACCCCATCTCTTCAAAACTGTTTAAAAATTAGTCAGAAGTAGTGGCAGAAGGCTGGAGTAGGAAGATTCCTTGAGCCCAGGAGTTTGAGGGTATAGGGAGCTATGATCCCGCCACTGCATTGCAGCCTGGAGAATAGAGCAAGACCCTGTCTCTAAAAATATAAATAGGTAAATAAATAAAATTTTAAAAGATGTGATCAAAGACAAGGGGGTGATCTGTGGTACAGGAAAAACATTTGTTCTTCCTCCCTTTTTCCTATCAGGCAGGTCCTAAAACCCTCGCAAGATCTTCAGTGACAAGCACATCATTAGCGGGCTAACAGGATGGCTCTTGACTGAGGGGTTCCTAGATAACTTTAAGATGAGGACTGGCTGCCAGAAACACCAGGCTGTATCTAGGGTATTGTTGGAATTTTCAGCTTCATCCTTAACCTTTTGGAAGAGAAGAGAAGCTGAAAGTTGAGTTCAACCACTAATGGCCAATGAGTTAAGCAATCTTGCCTACATAATAAAACTTCCATAAAATCCTCTAGACAATGGAGTTTGGAGAGCTTCCCAAATGGTGAACACATCCCCATGCTGGGAGAACAATGCACCCCAGCTCCATGGGACAGAAGCTTCTGTGCTCAGGACCCTCCCAGAACTCACCCAGTGTACCTCTTCATCTGGCTGCTCATTTTTAAACTTTATGATATATAAGGCTTAAATGTTTCCCTGAAAAAAGCATTTGTTGGAAACTGAATCCACGAAGCAACAGTGCTAAGAGGTGGGGCCTCTGAGAGATGACTGGGCCATCCAGGCTCTGCCCTCATAAATGCCAAGCCCACAGATCTTACCACCTTCCAACAAAAACACTTTCCTTATTTAATCTGCTTAGAGTATATCTATCATCTGTCTCTTCCCTCTAGACCATATGCTCAAGACCAACAATTTTTCTGTTGTTAATGATGTTTCTCAGATGCAAAAACAGTCTATCATTTATCTGGCAACAACAAATATGTACTGGAAGAATGATCATGTAAACACACTATCTTTGTTAATGCAGCCTTAGTTCAAGGGCTGTTTTATGAAACCTACAGCACAATGTCCTCTTACACGGACATCAATGTCACCTGTGCATTTTTCACCAGTGCTGTTGTGTGTCCCTCCCTCCACGCATTCTGCAACACCAACCCTCCTGCACACAGCAACTCACAATTTATTTCTTTGTGGAAAGAACAATCCTTGACTATGGGTCCAATATCCCAAACAAATATAAATCTAAATGAGACTTTGCTTTATAAATTCATGTGTTTGGAATGGAGCCAGCACTGGGTTTACTAGAACTAAAGGCAGTGAGTGAGAAGGGATAGGAGAGCAGAGTGGAGAAGGAATTCCAACAGAGATTTACCTAAGATGGTAACTATGGGATCCCTTCTGTCTGCTCCTCCAGAAGTTGGTTCCTCTAAAAAAGTTGGGCACAGGCCGGGCTCGGTGGCTCAGCCTGTAATCCCGCGCCTTTGGGAGGCTGAGGTGAGTGGATTGCCTGAGCCCATGGGTTCGAGACCCGCCTGGGCAACGAGACCTCATCTCTACAATAAATCCAAAAATCAGCCGGGCGTGGTAGCGCATGCCTGTATTTCCGGCTACTTGGAAGGCTGAGGCGGAAGGATGCCAGAGCCCAGCAGGTCGAGGCTGTGGTGGCTGGGAGCGGCCACTGCACTCCAGTCTGGGCGATAGAGCGAGACTCCAACTCAAAAAAAAAAAAAAAAGTTGGGCACAGTAACATGGATGGAACTGGAGGACATTAAGTAAAGTCATCCAGGCACAGAAAGACAAATATTGCATGTTCCCTCTCATAACTGTGAACTAAAAAAATTTGATCTCACAAAGGTAGTGAATACATGGTGGTTGCCAGAGACTGAGAAGGATAGTCGAGTGGGTGAAGAGGAGTAAAGAGAGATTGGTTAATGGGTACCCAAACACTGTTAGAAGGAATAAGACCTAGTACTGGGTGACTATAGTTAACAATAATGTATTGTATATTTCAAAATAACCACAAGATTTAGAATGTTCCCACCAAAATGAAATGATAAATGTCTGAAGTGATGGATATCCTAATTACCCAGATTTGATCATTACACATCATATGCTTGTATCAAATATCCCAAGTACCCCATAAATAGATACAACTATTATGGATCCATAAAGACTAAAAAGAAATACAAAATAAAATAAAAAGATTGAAGAAAAGATGAGAAAAACATAATGCAAGCAAGAGCCCTAGAAAGACGGCAAGAGCTAGATGGTCTGAAAATTCATCTCTTGATACCACAGAGATGCATTTGTACAGAGGCCACTCTGGGTGATGTCTGAGTCTCTGTGGATACAAGTCCTGCTACAACAAGATTCTACTGAAGGGACAAGGACAGTGGAGCGGTGAAGATAACCCAGATGAGAACCACATCTAAAAGCATAATAAACTAAGCATCAAGTGAACTCAGGCCCCATCCACACTCAGCTCCTCACAGCCTTCCCCTTCCCTACCTGCAACAGACTCAGTTCCACAAACATGTGGATTCTGGAAGGTTCTCAGGTCTTCCATTTATTTCCTCTCTCAAATTTTAGAAATCTCCTTCTTTAATTAGCTCCTCAGCTTCTCATGGCAAGAATTTGAAACACCAATTTATATTCAGATTCCTATTTTCGTTAGGGAAGCAAGAAGTTAGAGCTAAGCACACCATGAAGTAGAGACAGGGATGGAGACGTCCCCACTCCACCTCTCTGGAACAGGGAAGATGATCAGGGAAGGCAACAGGTCAGGGCGGTGAAGGGAGTCAGTGTGGACACAGGGGTGGGCTGGTCTTCTCCTCACATTGTCCTAACAGGAACGCAGACCCATTCAAATGTCCTTTGCAGAAAGAGAAGTCAGAGGCTCATGAAGTCACAAAAGGGAGGCGAGAACACATCTTCTATCACTTCTATCACTCAGTCCCCCAAAAGGCAGCTGGGTCAAGCTATAGAAGAAAATAGGCATGAACAAAATTCAGATGAGCCATGATCTTCTGAACAGCCCACCACACACTCAAAATGTTCCCCAAATCTCCACAGCCCAGTTGTGTCTCCTCTTCCCCACTCCCTCCTCCACCACATCAGGCCCCCAGGGTCACACCTTTACAAACCGTGAGAGACACATCAGAGCCCTGGTTACTGTCACCACCTGGATGGAACAAAACAGGACCTGGTCAGAGTCCACAGGAGATGTGGTACAGGAGAAATTATGGGGTGGGTGAGCTCCCCCATGGGCTCCTATCTACCCTGTTCCAAGAACCTGAGGGATCATGGCCGCCACACTTACTTGCAGCCTGAGAGTAGCTCCCTCCTTTTCCACCTGTGGAAAGAAAATGTCCAGTGAGAGGCCAGAGAGGAGGCAGGCCCATGAGGTCCTAGAGGAAGCCCTAGTCTTTGATCCCAGGGAAGTTTCCCAAACTGTAACTATAGACCCACGACAGCATCAGGAAACAAGAGGAAAGGAAATGTATAAGAACTGGTCCAGCTCCCCCCTTGGAGGTCTCTTCTCAGCAGGGACCTTCCCTGTGACCTGTGACTATTGGGAATCAGGTCCCCAACACCACAGTATTCAAGGTGAAAAATATGTCCATTATTTCCACATGTGCTTTGCATCAGAGTAGGTAAGTGCTGGCATACAGGGCCCCAGGCTGGATAAGCACCTATGCGTGGATGGTACTTCCCAGTCATGAGGCCAGACACACATCTACCAAAAACTTGAAATGCCCAGTGGGACCAGAAAACCCAGACCATACCCCTCACTCCTTCCCTACCTGAGTTCTTCTTCCTCCACATCACAGCTCCAGTAACCACAACTACAAGGACAACCAGGCCAGCAACAATTCCCACAATGAGGATGGTGGTCTGGGAAGATGGCTCTGAGAAAGGAAGGGAAGGTGAGGGGCCCTGAACCAGGCCTCAGCCCTGACCCTCCAGAAGTCCTTCTGCTTTCCCTGAGAAGAGACTCGACCCCCACCCCCCTCCTTACCCCACTTCAGGGTGCGGGGCTCTGGCAGCCCCTCGTGCTGCACATGGCACGTGTATCTCTGCTCCTCTCCAGAAGGCACCACCACAGCTGCCCACTTCTGGAAGGTTCCTTCCCCTGAAGGCCTGGTCTCCACAAGCTCCATGTCCTGCGTTTGGTCCTCCCCATCCCGCTGCCAGGTCAATGAGATCTCTGAAGGGTAGAAGCCCAGGGCCCAGCACCGCAGGGTGACGTCGTCCCCATCAGGGTGGGGGTGGTGGGTGACGTGCGTCTTTGGGGGATCTGAATAAGAATCAGAAAATTCAGGCACTTTGCCTCCCTCCTGGGACCCTCCAGCAGCGCCCATGTGACCATCCCGAGAATGGACAGGACAACTGGGGTGGGGGAAGAAGTACAAAGCACACACCAGCCTGACATGGGCAACTGTGATAATCTATTTCTCGGAAAGTTCTAGACTCTGAGGAGAGAATAGGGACTTCTGGTCCTGACCTGAGTGGAGGCCAAGCGACTCCAGAGAGCTGGAGTCGACCTCCAAACACCCTGAGTGTGAGGCAGAGAACAAGGCCTGAGAGAAGAAGTCATGATGCTCAAGGTTGCTGCAGGAGTCAAAGGGAATCCCTGATTCCCATTTCTGGGACTGTCTTCCCCTCCGTTCCCTCAGAGACTGCATCGGTCCCTTCCTGTCCCAGAGAGAACGGCAGGCCCGAGTCGCTCTCTGGAACAGGATCTGGGAACTCAGGAGGATTCTTCCTGCTTGGACCACGGGGACGGCGATATTCTAGCGCTGACCCCATTTTCCTCCCCTCCCTGTGGGGGCCAGCCTGGGGATGGGCAGGAGGTCGGGGAGGCGCCCGCGGCCCCGGTCTGGCCCCTCTTACCGACGCGCTGCAGCGTCTCCTTCCCGTTCTCCAGGTATCTGAGCAGCAACTCCACACACCGGCCCTCCAGGTAGGCCTTCCAGTGATCCGCCTCACGGGCCTCCTCCCACTTGCGCTGGATGGTCCCAGCCGCCGTGTCCGCCGCCGTCCAGGAGCGCCGGTCCTCGTTCAGGGCGATGTAGTCGGCGCCGTCGTAGGCGAACTGACTGTACCCGCGGAGGAGGCGCCCGTCCGGCCCCACGTCGCAGCCAGATAGCCTCTGGAGGGTATGCGGCCCTGGCCCGGCCCCGCCCCGCGGTCAGCCCCGCCCCCTCGGCCCCGCCCCGCCCGACCCTCGGGATTTCTGGCCGAAACCGAAACTGAAACCGGGTAAAAGCCGCCTGAGCCCCTTCCAGGGTCCCGGCGGGTCCCGCGGCCTCGGGGTGAATCTCGGACCCGGAGGCTCGGACGGCCCCCGCCGTCCGTGGGGAATCCGAGGGGCCGTGACCTCTGACCCGGCCCGGGGTCCCTCACCGGCCTCGCTCTGGTTGTAGTCGCTGAGCGCGGTCCGCAGGTTCCCTCGGAAAGTCTGTGTGTCCGCCTTGCAGCTCCGTGTGTTCCGGTCCCAATACTCCGGCCCCTCCTGCTCCATCCACGGCGCCCGCGGCTCCAGCCTCGGACCCTCCGCGTCGCTGTCGAACCGCACGAACTGCGTGTCGTCCACGTAGCCGACGGCGAAGAAGCGGGGCTCCCCGCGGCCGGGCCGGGACACGGCGGTGGCGAAATACCTCAGGGAGTGGGAGCCTGGGGGCGGGAGGGGCTGAGACTCGGCCCGACGCTCCCCCCGGCGCGGATCCCCGGCCCGAGGCGGACGGCGAGAGGGGGGAGGGGGCGAGGGCTCGGGCGGCGGAAAGAGGCGGCGGGAGAAGGGGGGACAGGGCAGGGTCCGGGCGGCGTAGACGCGGCCTCCCGGGTCCTGCGCTCCCGCGGGCCGGTCTCCTCCCTCATCCCCTCAGGGGCCGTTTCCCTCCCGCCCCGCGCTCACCCTCCCGGGTCTCGGTCAGGGCCAGGGTCCCCCAGAGCAGCAGGAGGAGGGCGCGGGGCGCCGTGGCCGGCATCCTCGGGTCAGAGGAGACTCCAGGTTCCGGCGGGGCCGTGGGGACTTTATAGCCGGACCCGCGGCCACGCTGATTGGCTTCGCCACGAACCCGACTCCCAGCGGGAGGGAGACGTGCGGCCGCGTCACGAGTATCCGGGAGGAAGGGCCCGACGCAGGTTGAAGAGAAGTGAAACTCCGGGCTTGGGGAATCCCCTGCGCCGGGGCTCCCCACCCCAGACACCGCCCGCGGGGCCGGAGACCCTGAGAGCCTCGCCCCGGGACCTGGGACTTGGCCCTGACGCCCTCCTCCGGCACCGAGCGCGCTTTGTCACGCTGTCGCCCGGAGCCCTGGCCCAGAAGAAGTCTCTCTGTGGAAACCGGGGAGAGACGCCGGTCCCAGCCCTTTCGCTTCACTTCTCGCCCTGGAATCCTTGCCCCTGAACGGACTCCCTTCCCTGCGCTCATCCTCTCCCCTGGACTCTTCTAGAATACAACTCACCCCAGGGACCCGATGCAGAGTGAGCTCCCCTGGAAATGCAGGTGTAAGCACAGGGGTTTTCTCTTTAAACCTGGAGTCGTGTCTGAAGCACCAGAGAAAGAATCTCCTCCAGACCATTTACTTTTTGCTAATTAACTACAAAGGGCAGCACAATCTCGGTAACTCCTGAGTGATCAGGAATCTTATCTGTAAGGGAAGTGACTTTGGCCCCTTCATAGGTAAATGTGTCTAAACAGCATTGCAATCACATGAAGTTTCCAAGTTTACTTTCCTAGTCTATGTCTCTGTGACTCTCGGTTTTTGAACTTTAAATTTATCTCCATTCCATAGCCCCAGTTTCTGTGTGTGAGTCCAGGACATACAAATACAAAGAAGCACGACTTGTTACTGTGTGTTGCAGCCAGGAGCCTGCCCAGACTGTAACCACCTCGGAGCTGCAAGGGCTCAGTGCAGTCCCAATGCCCTTCACCAGTGCTGCTGCACTGCGGGTCTTCGTGGATGACCCACGTCTGAGGTGTGTGGGTATTTGATGGGGGCACTTGGTATTTTTTTAACCCGATTCACAGAAGGACACTTGTTTTTAGGCAGTCCCACAACTGTATTAGCTAACAAACGCAAAGGTCACCCAGCTAGGCTCTGTAGATAGATGTATAAAAACTTTATGAAACACTGTTTAAATTGGAGAATTCCACCGCTTTAGAATGCTTCTCCCTGCTCCTTTTCCTCACCTCCTGCTTCTCCAGCCCTTCTCTCTTTCCCTCCCGTCCCTCGGGTCCTCTTCTCTTGGTCCCCATAACCCTTCACTACTGAATTATGACATTAGTGCTGTCCCCTCACCTGCTACCCATGACTATTCACCCCACAGTGGTGAGCAATCCTACTAATGTGATCATGTCATGTCATTTTTGACTTAAAACGCTCCAGTGGCTCCATGTCACTCTTCTGACGCCTCCAGGATGTGAGGCACCTGAGCACAGGGACTTGGGACTGTTTTGGTCTAAGTCAAGTCTGCAGCATATAAAGTCATACCTGGCTTTAAATTAATTTTTGTTCAGTGAAGAAATATTGTATTAAATACAATTGCATCACATAAAATTATAAATGAAAGAGCTATAAAAATGTTAGGAAAGATTTCATGCATATCATGAACGGTGTGTATTATTTCATAAATGCATTTCAGTGGAGAAAATCTGTGTTATCTATTGAGCCTGTGCATTGATTTTCTATTACTGTATAAGACATTACTATAAACTCGATGGCTTTAAACTACACCCATTTATAAGTTTACATTTTCTTTTCTTTTTCTTCTTTTTTTAAATTTTAAAGATGTGGGGTACAATTCAGATTAGAGGTACAAATGGTCATGGTACAGGTAAAGTGTGGGCTTTTGGTCCCCACTTTGCCTGGTTTGAGATCTGTGCCCTTAGTGATGAAGTGTGCACCCTTCCTCTCCTCTCCTGGCAGTTTCCCATCACTGCCAATTCCTTTCTTATTGTAGTATGATCATTGCTTAGAGTCTGCTTGTATCCCACATCTTTAAAATTTAAAAAAAGAAGAAAAGAAAAAGAAAAGAAAATGTAAACTTATAAATGGGTGTAGTTTAAAGTCATCGAGTTTATAGTAATGTCTTATACAGTAATGAGTGAGAACATGTGGTACTCAGTTCTTTGTTTTTGTGATAGATCACTGAGTATTATAGACGCTAAATGCATCCAAGTTGCTGTGAAGTTCATAATTTTGTCCTTATTTATGGCTGTGTAATATTCCATCATGTATACGTACCACATTTTTTTTAATCCAGTCCACTTTTGATGGGCAACATTGTTGGTTCCATGTTTTTGCTTTTGTGAATAACACTAAAATAAACATGCATGTGCAGATATTTTTTTCATAGAGTGATTTGAGTTCCTTCAAGTGTAGTCTCACAAGGGGGATTGCTGGGTCTTATGGAAGGTCAATTTTTAGGTCTTTTAGGAATCGCCAACTGTTTTCCAGAGGTTGTACTAGATTACACTCCCACCAACAGTGTAGGAATGTTCCCTTTCCCACATCCTCTCCAGCATTTGTTTTTTGGGGGTTTGGGGGGGTTTTTTTGAGTTATTGATGATAGCCATCCTGACTAGACTTAGGTGGAATATCAGTGTGGTATTAATTTGCATTTCTTTGATGATTACTGAGGCTAAGCATTTTTTCACTTCTTTTTTAGCTGCTTGTTTTTAGCTCATTTTTAAGACACTTCTTTTAAGAAGTGTTTATTCATTTCTTTTGCCCACTTTTTAATGGGCTGGTTTTTTTGTTTTTTGTTTTTTGTTTTTCTTTTTGGCAAGTTTGAAATCCTTGTAGATCCTGAATGTTAGGCCTTTGTCAGATACACAGTTGGCAAATATTTTTTTCCCAGTCTGTGGGCTATCTCCTCACTGCCTTGATGATTTTTTTTTTTTCTTTGCAGAAGCTTTTTAATTAGATGGGGGTCCCACTTGTCTATCTTACCTGTATGGCATGGGCATCTGGGGTTTTGATCAGGAATTGATTGCCTATTCCAATTTCCATAAGGATGTCTCCTGCATTTTCTAAGGTTCTTATAATCTGAGGTTTTATGTTTAGGTCTTTGATCCATTTAGAGTTGATTTTTGTGTATGATGATAGGAAGGGACCTTGTTTTAATCTTCTTCATGTGGTCAGCTAGTTTTCCCAGCACCATTTACTGAATAGGTTCTTTCTCTCCACAGCGGTTGCTGGTGAAGACACTGTTGAATATGAGTTGGTTGAGAGATTGAGATTTTGCTTCTGGAATCTATTCTGTTCCATTGGTCTGTATGCCTGTTCTTATACCAATACCAGGCTGTTTTTATTATTGTAGCTTTATAATAAAGTTTAAAGTCTGGAAGTGCATTACCTCCTGCTTTGTTTCTTTTTCTGAGGATTGTTTTGGCCATTCATGGTCATTTATGTTTCCATATGAATTTCTATATTGTTGTTCTAAGGTCTGAGAGATTGATGTTGGTAATTTAGTGGGTATTTTGTTAAATCTCTAGATTGCCTTGGGTAGGTAGGATGGATAGCTTAACCATGTTGATTCTTTCAATCCATGAGCATGGAATATCTGTTTTTGTGTCATCTTTGATTTCTTTCAGCAGTGTTTTACAGTTTTTGTTGTAAAGGTCTTTCACTTCTCGGGTTAGGAAGATGCCAAGGAATTTCTTTTGTTGTTGTTGTCGCAATTGTGAATGGGATTGTGCTTTTTATTTGATTTCCTGCCTGTTTTTTTTTTTTTGGTGTATAAGAATGTGACTGTCTTTTGCATGTTAATTGTATACACTGAGACTTTGCCAAAGTCCTTATCAGTGTAAGGAGGTTTTTGACAGGTTCTCTTGGATTTTCAAGGTATAGGATCATTTCATCAGCAAAGTGGGATAACTTGACTTCCTCTTTTCCTATTTGGATACCCCTGATTTCCTTCTCTTGTCTGATTTGTTTACATTTTCTTAGTCAGAAATCCAGGCATGGTGTGGATAGGTTCTCTGGTCAGGGTTTTATAAAGCTGTACCCTCATCTTGATCTTGGGGTCCTCCCCAAGCTTATATACAGCCTGTGGGAAGAACTGGTTTTCTGGCTTTTATAGGACTGAGGTCCCCATTTCCTTGTCAGCTCCAGGGTGGAGAAAGGGGAGGACTGTCCCCGATTCCTAGTGCCACCATCATTTTTGGCCACATGCTCCCTCCCTCATTTTCAAAGTCCACAGTTGAGAAAATCCCACACACGGAATCCCTCTCCCACTGTGACTCTCTATGCTCAGGAAAAACCCAGTCCTTTTAAGAGCTTACCTGATTAGGACAGTCTAATCTAGGTTAATTTACTGTCTTATGGTCTACTGACTTGATATTTTAATTACATCTAAAAAATTCCTTCACAGCAGCACTTACAATAATGTTGACTGAATAATAGGGAAGGTGAATTCCCAGGAGGTGGCTTCTGGGAGGGGTCATCATAGAATCAGCCTGGCATCACCTGGATCTTCCTTTCATGTTTAATTACATCCCATTGGAAATCAAAATTCAAATAAATAGATTGTCATGATTGGTAATAAAATACATCCTGTTTAGCCATAGAAATTCTTACCTTCTTAAAATGATGTTTAATTCTTTTTTTTTCTGAGTTGGAGTCTCACTCTGTCGCCCAGACTGAAGTGCAGTGGCTACTCCCGGCCACCGCAGCCTCAACCTGCTGGGCTCCGGCAATCCTTCCACCTCAGCCTTCCAAGTAGCCAGAACTACAGGCGTGCGCTACCACGCCCAGCTAATTTTTGATTTATTGTAGAGATGAGGTCTCGCCTGCCCAGGCATGTCTCGAACCCGTGGGCTCAGGCAATCCACTCACCTCAGCTTCCCAAGGCGTGGGATTACAGGCTGAGCCACTGAGCCCGGCTGACATGTTTAATTCTTAACATTAAGTTAGAGCATATGAAAGTCAAAGTGTAATAAGTCATTCTCTCTTTGTAAGTTATATTAGTTATCTACTGCCGCATGAAAAATTCCCTAAAACTGAGCAGCTAAAAACAACAAATTTCTGTTATTTGTCACAACTTTTGATGCTCAGGAGGTTTTTCTGAATGCATCTGGCTTAGGGCCCCTCGTGACATGCTGCATCATCTGAGGGCTAAGCTGGGGCTAGGGATTCACACGAAACCTGGCTCACTCACATGGCTGTTGGAACAGACCTCAGTCCCTGGTAATTTGGTGCCAGGAGACCTCAGTTCACAGCTACATGGACCTTTGCCCAAGGCTGCTTACAACATGGCAGCTGGCTTCCCACGTAGCTCAGGATCCCAGAGAGAGAACCAAGGTGGAAGCCGCAGTGAATTTTATGTCCTACACATGGAGTCATAAGCGATTACATTACTCTGTCTGTTAGAAGGGAGTAATTAAGTCCAGGCCACATTCACAGGGAGGAAATCAAGCTGCACTTCTGGAATGTAGGACTATCCGAAAATTTAATACATGTTAAATGCAAAAGTGAAGTTGTTGTTTCAGAATTTGTATGTATCAAATGTTTCTTTCATCTGATTTTTTTTAATGCTATGAACGTCTCTTCTTGATGTAATGATTAAAAGTTTGAGACATCACAGAGCATTGGGTACTGGGAGGAAAACTTGAGACGGAAACACAATATCTCTATGTTTTTTCATACAAATACCTTTAATACTAATGTCCTCTTCAATACGTTTCAACAAAATTGTGAATATAGAGTAGCTAGAGCAAATAGTTCCAAGACTTCAGTGCCATAACAAAGGCTTTAAAATAACTATCTTTGTTTTTCATAAAACATTTCTAATGGAGTTTAAGAAGGCCAAATATACCAGTTTCATAGTTCGATATCATCTTCAAAAATAGTTGCCTATTCAGACTTCTTTTCAGTTAGAAAAATTTGAATTTCCTACTTCAATCTGTATACCTTAGCATCGTGACAATTTTGGCTTGATACAGCAGGCAGAATTGTTAACCCCAATCTAGTAATGAGACTATTCAGTGGGCAGTCTATAATAAATTTAACATCTTTCGCTGTTTTTTTGTGAGATGTGTAAGAAGTGATTTGGATACCACTATGATTCTAAACAGCAATGCTATCACGTGCTTCTACAGTTTTTTCTAAAGTAGCTCTGGTGTATTTTCCATTTACATTTATGTTTTATCATTGGCTATTCCTTTATGTTTTCATGTTTAATTTAATTTGAGAAATAATGTGCTATTCCAGTATTATAAAAGTTTAATTCAGTTGTGTGCATGGTAAAATATAAGTAACACATCAAGTCTTTTGCAAGACGGAAATGCCTTGCACATCATATTGTTCACCAGAAATCTAAAGAGCTGCCAGTGAGTCAAAGATCACGTGACCTCTTTCTAGCCAAGGCTGCATCCTGGTCTGCTCTGTCACGTGACTCATTACAATTAGTTGTAACTTTGTTCCAATGTGAGTAGTTTTTGCTAAGGATTTTTGCAAAGAACTTTGGTATTTTCTTGTCCTCTTTCATTTTTTAAAAAAAAAAATTTCAGGAATAGTTCACAAGCTGCAATTTGAAAACTGCAGTGTAAAGAGTGATGATCATGAAACTCCCTGGGCAATCAGCACTGAAGAACCTATGACCCTGAACCCACAAAGCCGCCATGTCCTGCTGCCTAATCCCTTCCCTGAGAAAGAGCATCTCTCCAGAGTCTTATGTTTACTATCCCCTTGTATTTCTCTAAAGATTTTTACAATAAGTGTCTATATCCCCAAACCAAATATTAGTTAATTTTGCCTGTTTAACCTTCCTGTATGACAAACTCATTCTGCCTGTATTCTTCTGTGATGTACATTATGTGTAGGAGAGTTACCCCTCATGTGGGAGGCTGTCTTCATTCATTTTTGCTGCCCTAGTTTTGCACTGTATAAGTACACCTCAATTTTGCTACTTTTCTGTTGATGTGTATGTGGTTGATTCAAGTTTCTTCCATAAGCATTAATCGACAAGTTTCCTGGGCACATTGGTAAGAAAGTCCTCAGAGTATATGATTAGAAGTAGGATGTAAGATCTCATGGTGCATGGACTTTAACCATAATAGATAAGGCTCATTTCATTTTTAAGGTGCTTGTGCCAATTTAAGCTTTTACAAAGAATGTATAGGAGTTTATGTTGCTCATGTGTTCTGAAAACTGTCAACTGAATGTGGGTTGAGAGTTAAAATTCACTGTTTTGGTTGCAGAATTACTCCCAGATATTTTTTTCAGACAAAGCTAATAACCTTTTTTTAACTTTATCCCATATACTGTGGCATCATACTTTTATCATATATATCCAGATAATACTCTTTGTGGTATAGCCACAAACACATGGAGATAGTTCATATGTTAGGAATTCTTCCATAATGACATAGAAGGAAAGGGAGGGAGAGAGGGAGAGTGGGAAGGAGAGAGGGAGTGAGGAATGAAAAACTACCGCTGCTGGAGCTGCCTGCCACCACAGCCTCTGTCACCAGATTGGATATTGACAGACCCTGGAGGAAATACAATGGAGGAACTAGTCGCGGAGTCCCAGCAGAAGACAAGATGCAAAGGCACCTGCACTGCTTTGTCCTGGTACCTGGGTGAAGACAGGCTTCAATCCTCCCACGTGAACAACAGAGCTACACCCTGAGACCAAAGGAGTGAATTCAGCAGCTCTGTGAGGTTGACCATTGTCGACCCAGGGAGCATAACATGGGTGCAGTATCCCCAGAAGAATGGCCCACCGAGGAGACCTAGTCGCCCCATCACCTTAAATGGAACAGCTGTGGGACTACAGCTGCAACCAGAGATGAAGAACCCAGCCCAAAGCAGACGGGTGGGAGTGTGTTTTAAACTGTGCAGCTCCCTTCCCTCGGTGATTCACGAGGTGTGTGACCCAGGCGGCAATGACTTGATCAATGCACATGGAGAGGTCTGAACACAGGCAGGTCTATTGGGGGCAGTTCATAGCCTCTTCTTGACTCCAGGTAGAGTAGGAGGACAGATCTAGAGGTCAGAGTTCCCACCCTGTGCTGCCCGTCCTGCCTGGGTTACGCAGAGAAAAACTCTGACGTTTCAGAAATGGCCACCAGAGGGCGC
>NW_007260546.1:0-83173 GCF_000164805.1 Carlito syrichta | reverse complement strand
TTGTGGGGTTTTTTTTCTTTCTGCTTTTGTATTAATTCCCTCTTTTATTTATTTTTCCTATTTTTTTATTTTTCCCTGCTCCTTCCATATATTTTCCTGGGTATATGTGTGTTTTTTTTGTTTTATTCCTTCTTCTTTTTCACATGAACATAAACATGAATGTGAAAATGTCCTCATAATGTCCGTTTTAGTTTCTTTTTCTATTTCACTGACTTGTTTGTCAATCTGTTTATTGGTGTGTTTGTTTTTTCTTCTCTACTTCATTCTCTACTTTGTCCGTTCTATTCCCTTCTCTCTTTCTCAGTGCCTTCTATTCTCTTAAGTTATTTTGTGCACAGGGGATATGCATACATTCTCATTGCATGGACATACTATGAGGTGGGAAGTGGGTCCCAGGGGTCCCACATCCCAGTCAGCGAACATTGTGATCTGCAGGCAGCTTTTGAATCTTAGCTCCCCCTAACACATATTATCTAAATCTCAAAGCTGCAAAAGGACAGTATACCTCCCCGCTAGCAAACCAGCTTTCAAATCAAACAAATCTGGGGACTTTACCAAAGGAAGAATAGACGGTTGAGAAAAGAGAAGTAAAAACTATTCCCTATTTCACTGAGTAACGGAAAGAAACAGAAAAGAAAAATCCATCACAAATAAAGAGAAATGGGTGAAAAAACACAGGGAACCCAGAGAGGCCTATAACGATGGTACTGAAGAACAAGACTTCAGAACTCAAACAATGAAGAGTGCCCAGAGATGAAGGAATGGTTGGAAAAGATGAATAAGAACCAAGAAAGGCAAGGTGAAAACATGAAAGAATTAAATGCAAGGATTCAAGTCATTAAAAAATACAGTCAATGAGATAAATAAAAAACTGACAAGCATGGAAAGCAGAATTAACCAAGTAAAAGAATCTCAGAGCTTGAAGACCTAAATATGAAACTAACCAAATCTGTTAAAAACATAGAAGGGGCCGGGCTCGATGGCTCAGCCTGTAATCCCATGCTTTGAGAGGCCAAGGTGAGTGAATTGCCTGAGTCTGAGGGTTTGAGACCTGCCTGGGCAACTTGGCAAAACCTCATCTCTACAATAATTCAAAAAAATCAGCCGGGTGTGGTAGCACATGCCTGTAATTCCAGCTACTCGGGAGGCTGAGGCAGAAGGATCACTGGAGCCCAGCAGGTTGATGTTACAGTGGCCAGGAGCAGCCACTGCACTCCAGCCTGGGCAGCAGAGTGAGACTCCAACTCAAAAAAAAAACATAGAAAGGAAGCTAAAAAAGACAGAGCAAATATTTCAAAATATGTGCAATTATATTAAGAAGCCAAACTTATACCTGATCAATATCCCTGAAGCAGAAAAGGAGACTGACAGCACAATGGAACAAACATCCCATGAGAACATCTGAGAAAACTTCCTGCATTTCGTCAGAGATGTGACCATCCAAACCCAAGAGATTCAGAGAGTTCTGCAAGGCAACAAATGAGAAAGTCAACTTCTATACATATTGTAATTCACTTACACAAAGTAGGTGTAAGAAAAAAAAATCCTAAAGGCAGTGAGAGAGAAAAGTTAGTCTATTTACCAGGGAAGACCAATTTGAATAGCAGGAGACTTATCTATAGGAAAACTATAGGCTAGAAGAGACTGGAGTCCAATCTTCAGTGACCTGAAATATAAACAATTCCAACCACTGATTTCCTACCTAGCTAAGCTAAGTTTCATCAACAATGGAGAATTAAAATCTTTCCCAGACATTTCACCCCTAAGACTTTATGCTGCCTCCAGACCAGTTCTACAGAAGATGCTTAAGAAGGTGTTAGACACAGAAGAAAGAAAAAAAAGAATGACCATGCACTTCCCAAGATAAAGCCAAAAAATCAACACAGCATGCAGCATGACTGCAGATTGAAAATATAACAATATCAACCCTAAAATTGAAATGAAACTAACAAACAATAGCAATGACAGCAATAAGCTTTATAAGAACCTCATGACAGGGAAAAACTCTCATATGTCAATAATCAGCCTGAATGTGAATGAACTAAATGTACCACCGAAAAAACATAGAATGGCAAACTGGATTAATATATATATAACAATATGCTGCCTCCAGGAAACACATCTCACTACAAAGCACCTCAAAGACTCAAAGTTAGAAAATGGAAAACACATTTTCAGGCAAATGGAACACAAAAGAAGGCAGGAGTTGTGATCTTAATAGCAGACAAAACGACATTTAAGCTATCAAAAAAATTTTTTTAATGAAGGATACTATATTATGATAAAAGGGTCAATCCATCAACAAGAAATATCCATCATAATCACATAGGCACCCAAATCAGGAGAACCAGCTTTTATAAAGCAACTACTGTAAACTAAAAAAAAAGATATTGACTCTAACACTATTATAGCTGGGGACTTAAATACCCTACTGATAACCCTAGATAGACTATTGAGGCAAAAAAATTAACAAGGAGATCCAGAACCACAACTTGATGTTTGACCAAACGGACTTAATAGATACCTACAGAACGCGCCACTCAACAGCCATGGAACATACATTCTACTCATCACCACATGGAATGTACTCCAAGATCAACCACATCCTTGGCCATGAATCAAGCAAAAACAAGTTTCATAAGATTGAAATATTGCCATGAACTTTCTCAGACCACAGTGGAATAAAAATAAATATCACCATCAACAAGATTCCCCCAAAACCCACGAAGACATGAACACTAAACAGTATGATATTGAACAACCCTTAGGTCAACAGAAAAATCAAAACAAAATTAAAAGATTCCTAAAAATAAATGAAAACCAAGCCACATCTTACCAAAACTTCTGGGATACAATGAAATAAGTATTAAGAGGGGAATTTATAACTATATACACACACATCAAGAAAATAGAACGATCACAATTTAATAGCCTAACAAATCACCTAAGGGAGCTGGAAAGTCAAGACTACCAATACCCTAACTTCAACAGAGAATCTAGATCACCAAAGTAAAAGCCCAGATATAGGACATAGAAGACAAAAATACCATAGACAAAAAAAATCAGTGAAACAAAAAGCTGGTTCTTTGAAAGGATAAACAAGATTGAGAACCCCTAACCAGACTGATCAAGAAAAAGAGAGAAAAAGGCCAAATAAACTCAATCAGAAATGCAAAAGATCAAGACACATATTATCCTGAAGAAATACAAAAGATTATCTGAGATTACTATGCACACCTGTATGGAAACAAACTTGAAAACCCAAATAAAATGGAGTACTTTCTGATGTCACACAATCTCAAGGGTTGAAACAATAAGAAATTGAGAAGCTAAATATACCAATAACAACCTAATAATTCACTCCTTCACAAGAAAACTACCTGCAAAAAAAGTCCTGGACCAGATGGATTTCCAGCAGCATTCTACAAAGCATACAAGAAGGAACTGATATCATTCCTATTGAAAGTATTCCAGGCAATCGAGGAAGATGGAACTCTCCCAAAATCATTTTATGAAGTGAACAATACACTGATATGCAAACTGGGTAAAGATTCAACAAAGAAAGAGAACTGCAGGCCAATATCCCTGATGAACATAGATGCAAAAATTCTCAACAAGATCCTAGCAAATAGGATCCAACAACACACCTCAAAAATCATCCACCATGAAGGGCTGGTTCAACATCCACAAAACCACAAGTGTAATTAGATACATCAACAGATATAAAAACAAGAGCCATATGATTATATCATTAGATGCAGAAAAAGCTTTCAATAAAATGGAGTATCCCTTCTTGATAAAAACACTTGAACACCTAGGCATAGAGAGAATATACCACAAAGTAATAAGAGCCATCTATGATGAACCCAAACCAACATATTGTTAAACAGACAGAAATTGGAAGTATTTCCCTTGAAAATCGGAACAAGGCTGCCCACTCTCACCCCTCTTGTACAACATAGTGTTGGAAGTCTTAGCTAGAGCAATCAGACAAGAGAAGGAAATCAGGGGTATCCAAATAGGGGAACAAAAGGTAGTTAAGTTGTCCCTCTTTGCTGATGATATGATCCTATACCTTGAAAACCTAAGATAATCTGTCAAAAGCCTCCTTACATTGATAAAGCACTTTGGCAAATTCTCTGACTATGAAATAAGCATGCAAAAGACAGTCGCCTTCTTATACACCAACAACTAACAGGCAGAGAACCAAATAAAAAGCATAATCCCATTCAAAAGTCAACAAAAAAGTGAAATACTTTGGCATCTTCCCAGCTAAAGAAGTGAAAGACCTTTACAACAAAAACTACAAAACACTGCTCACAGAAATCCAAGATGACACAAACAAATGGAAAATATTCCATGCTCATGTATTGAAAGAATCAATGTTGTTTAGATGTCCATTGTACCTCAGGCAATCTACAGATTTAATGCAATACCCATTAAATTAAAAACATCATTTTTCTCAGACCTGGATACGACAATACATAAATTCGTATGGAAATACAAGTGAACATGAATAACCCAAACAATCCTTAGCAAAAGAAACAAAGTGGGAGGTATCACATTTCTAGACTTTAAACATTATTATAGGCTATAATAATTAAAACAACCTGGTATTGGTATAAGAACAGGCATATAGACCAATGGAACAGGATACAGATTCTGAAAGCAAAACCTCAACTTCTCAACCAACTCATCTTTGACAAAGCCTCCAACAACCACTGGGAAGAGAAGAACTAATTCAATAAATGGTGCTGGAAAAACTGACAGACAACATCCAGAAGATTAAAACAGGATCCCAACTTATCGCTATACAAAAATCACCTCTAAACAGGTCAAAGACCTAAATGTAAGACATCAAACTGTAAGAATCTTAGAAAACCATGAGACACCCTTATGGAAATTGGAATAGGCAACCAATTCCTGATCAAAACTCCAAATGCCCATGCCATAAGAGATAAGATAGACAAGTAGGATCTCATCAAACTGACAAACTTCTGCAAAATCAAAGAATCTATCGAGAGAGCCGGGAGACAGCCCATGACTGGGAAAAAATATCTGCTAACTGTATATCTGACAAAGGAACTCAAAAGTGCCACAAAAAAAAAAAAAACCCAAAAAACAAACAAACAAAAAAAGACCCATTGCAAAGTGAGCAAAAGATATGAATAGACACTTCTCAAAAGAAGACATATGAGCAGCCAACAGATATATGAAAAAATGCTCAGCTTCACTAGTCATCAAAGAAATGCAGATTAAAGCCACACTGAGATACCACCTAACTCCAGTCAGAATGGCCATCATCAATAACTCAAAAAACAACAGATCCTGGAGAGGATATGGCGAAAAGGGAACACCTCTACACTTTTGGTGGGAGTGTAAACTAGTACAGCCTCTGTACAAAACAGTGTGGCAATTCCTAAAAGATCTAAAAATAGACCTCCCATATTACCCCACAATCTCCCTTCTGGGCATATCTGGAGGAACTCAAATCACTCTGTGAAAAAGATACCTGCACACACATGTTTATGGCAACATTACTCACAATACCAAAAACATGGAACCAACCATGCTACCCATCGAAAGAGGACTGGATAAATAAAAATGTGGTACATATACATAACGGAATATTATGCAGTCATAAAGAAGGACAACATTATGAACTTTGCAGCAACTTACATGGACTTAGAGACTATAATACTGAGTGATCCATCACAGAATCAAAGAACCGAGTATCACATGTTCTCACTCATAAGTGGACCTTAAACAACTATCATAATACTATAAGAAAGGGATTGGCAGTAGTGGGAAACTGCCAGGAGAGAGGGGAGCACACATCAACAAGGGTACCTGCATAACTAACATTTGTATACCTGACCCTGAATTGTACTCCACACATTTAAAATCAAAAATTTTAAAATAAATAAATTGTAAGAGATATCTACATATGCATGTTTATTGAAACATTATTCACAATAGCAAAAACAAGAAACCAACCATGCTGCCCATTAAAAGTGGGATGGATAAAAATATTTTGGTACAAATAAATAAATACTATGCAGTCATAAAGAAGGACATAATTATGGACATTGCAACTATTTGGATGGATTTAGGATCTATCCTACCTGGTGATCTATCACAGAAACAACGAACGGAGTACCACACGTTCTCACTCATAAGCAGACCCTGAACATTTATCATAATAAGAAAGGAATTGGCATTAGGGGGACACTGCCGGGGGAGGGGGGACACATAACATCAATAAGGGTATCTGATCTTAAACCAGGCAAGGTGGGGACTAAAGAGAGGTCCAAACTTCACCTGTATGGTGACCACTTATGTACCTGAATTATACTGATTAGTCCTGTACAATTAGTCTTTGATTATACCCCACATCTTTAAAATAAAACAAAACATGAAAATTGAAATTGAAAAAAAAACTTTCAGTAGAACCCATAAATCCAAGAAGAAAACATAAGGTATTTTAGAAAACATTTTCAAGTGAATGGTAATAAAATAAATTTCAAAAATGTGAGATACTATTTAAAAACTTTTTGTAAAATTAGGGAATGTGCTATTGGCAAAAGAACAGAGGCACAGATCAACAGAACAGAATGGAGAGGCAAGAAATAGACCTACACAAATAAAGTCAACTGATGTTGAGTATAGATACAAAGGTCATTCAATGAAGAAAGAATCGTATTTTCAACATGGATGCTAAAACAATTGGACGTCAATATGCAAAAGAAAAAAATCTTGGCAATACAATGTTTTATGGTTTTAGCCCTTGCATCATCATGCAGCATCAGGTGGTCTTTAATTTACTTAGTATTAATTTATTTTCTTTACTTTTTTCTTTCTTTCTTTTTCACAGGGTCTCATTGTCACCCATACTGGGGTGCACTGGTGCAAGCATAGCTCTCTGCAGCCTCAACTTCTGGGCTTAAGCGATCCTCCACCTCAGCCTCCCAAGTAGCTAGGACCACAGATGTGCACCACCATGCCTGGGTAAAACTTAGTGCTAGTATTTGTACATGCTGTGAGGCTGGGTTTCAATTTCATTCTTTAACATATTCATACCCAGATGTCCCAGAACCATTTTATGAAGGGTCTATTCCTTCCCGCATTGAATGGTCTTGACATCTTTGTTGAGGTTCTTTATATACTTGTATACTTTCCTTATATAGCTCTGAGTTATTGTCTAGTGTGTTTTCATTTAAGTCTGAATGACTCACTATAGTATTTTTTGTGCCAAATGTCTCTTAGTAGTAAAACCTCTCCGTTTTTAATTATCTGGTAATGTCTTAGTTTCTCCATCATTTATTCTAATATTTAATTATGATAAAATGCACACAGCATAAAAGTTGCCATCTTAACCATTTTAAATGATACAGTTCAGTACTATTCAGAATAGTCACATGGTTGTATAACCAAGCTCTAGAACTCTTTTTTTATCTTGAAAAACTCTGTATCTTTATTATTAAAAGATAGTCTTTCTAAATATGAATTTTTTGATTGACAGTTTTATTCTGTCAGCACTTTATACATATCATTCCACTTCTGTCTTACTTCAGTGAAATTAGCTGTTAACCTAAATGAGGTTTCCTTGTACATAAGTTGGCTATTACTTGCTGCTTTCAAGATTCTCTATTTGTCTTTTGTTTATATTGTGTCTTGGTGTGAATCTCTTTGAGTTTGTCTTACTTGGAGTTCATTAAGCTTCTTAAATGTGTGGATTCATGTCCTTTAACAAATGTAAAGATTTTCACTGAGATTTCACTGCATATTCTGTCTTTTGCTATCACTCTTCTCCTTTGGGGACTCCCATTATTCATATGTTAGTATACTTGATGGTGTCCAGAGGTTTTATAGGTGCTGATTATTTACCTCCATACTCTTTTCTTTCTAGTCTTCAGACTGCATAATATCAGTTGACCTATCTTCAGTTCTCTGATTATTCTGCCTGCTAACCTATGAATATATTGGTCACATTGAAGGTGTCTCCCTATCCCTTAGACTCTGTCTACTTTATCCTTTTTTAATTTTTTACAGTGGCACTCCGGAGATCTGCTTAGGGCCTCGTGCATTGCTAAGGCAGAAGGAGGAGGTCCCTGGACTCATGCTCAGGGGCTAGTTTGGGGATCTATTTGAAGAAGGATCATCAGCTGCCAGCTGTATAAGAAGGGGTCCTCAGAATGGGTGGGAGTAGCCAAACAAGAGTATTCCCTAACATTCCATACATGGGCCTAGAGCCTGGGGACCAGGATCACTTGGGAGGTGCTCCACAGTACACTCCGAGACAGCTTGTTGTCAGATCTAAGCTCATTGTCATTCCTGGCACCCATTTCTGTCTTTTTTAACCCCTTTCATATTGTGGGTGATGCCATCTTCATGCTTTTGCTCTGTTGATGTTTTTTCTCTTTCCTTTCATCTTCTGTGTCCTGTAGCATTTGTTCTTCCAGAGGTCAAAGAAATACAAGAGATTGCACAGAATTTCATCTCATCCTTGTCATCGCTGTGTGGTGTCAGGATATTTAGAGGAGGTGATCCATCACTGGTTAAATGTCAGCAGCAGGATTAGGAATTAGGAATGCTACTCTTTTACACCATCTGCTGGTCTTGGACTGTGGAACCTCCGAGAGCCTTTTCCATGTTGATGCTCCTGTACTGACAACAGTTACTAAATCCAACTGGATGACTTGACAGCGAGGTGATCAAATCTGTCTTGAAGAGAATTTGCTCTGATATAGAAGTGCTTGGACTCACAAAACAACTCACCAAATATGTCTTCAACATGTTTGCATCAGCATGTTTGCCCAGACTGTTTAGCTGTCTTAGGACAGCGGCAAAACAGCTATATAGTACTCATATTCAAATTCACTGGTAATCCCTCTAGGCAGAGCTCCCAATGCAAGTGCCAGTTCAATGTTCCTCTTCACTGAAGGCATGGCTCATAATAGTATAATCATTGACTTTTCTGTTCAGAATTTTCCCCCAGGTAACATTGCCACTTTGGCTCAGATATTAGTAGTAACCGCACTCACAATTAAAATGATTGGTGATCCCACTTGTTTGGAGACTGTGCTAGGAGTTTATTGGATTGCTGAACAGTTCAGCCACACCCCACACACAGCAGAGCTGGCTGTCGCCTGCCTACTCTAGGTGGTTATTTTGCTTACATTTGATGAGCTTCTTAGATGTAAACTAAAATTCTTCACCACATTTGGGGACCTTCAAATATTTTTTCTGAACCTATGTCTGTATCTTCTTTGAGACTCCAGCTGATGATTGCCTGCTTTATATTTTGTGTTAGGTTTGTGAGTTTTTGTTTGCTTGTTTTTTATTTTTCCTTACTCTTATTTGACTGTGTTTGGAATTCTTGGACTGCACTATTTCCACTAACATATTCAAGTTAACTGACATGTTTTATTCTACCATCTCAAAACTTCTGTAGTTTATCCAAATTTTCATTTTTCTTTTCAGTTTGAGAATTTCCACCTAGTATGTTACATAGTTTTCATTTCTCTGTCCCATTTCCTATTTATTCTCCCTTAGTAACAATATTTTCTTCATGCTATTTTATTCCTTTAATCTATTCCTTCATTTCTTTTGATATATTTATTAAAGCTCTTTTTCTTTTGAATTTTGTTTCTTTGCTTGTTTGTTTGTTTGTTTGTTTGTTTGTTTGTTTGTTTGTTGGAGTCTTACTCTGTTGTCCAGGCCACCAAGGCTCACTGCAGCCTTGAGCTTCTGGGCTTGAGTCATTTTTCCACCTCAGCCTCCAGCCTCCAAGTAGCTGAGACTACAGGTACATACCACCATGACTGAATACATTTTTATTTTTTGTAGAGATGAGGTCTCGCTATGTTACCCAGGCTGGTCTCAAATTCCTGTAGCATTTCTTCCACCTTGACCTCCCTTAGGGTTAATATTGCAGGCTCGAGTCACCATGCCTGGCCTGATTTTCCTCCTTATTATGGTCACATATTCCTGGTTTTTGCATGTCTGGTCATATTTAACTGAAAGTGCATACTAAATATTATATTTTAGAGAATCTGGAATCTACTATTTCTCTAAGGATTGCTGTTACCCACCACCCTCATCACCCTCCCCACCCCAGAAAGCAGTTACCTTTCCTGGAAAACACTGAAATCCGTTATCCCAGCAGTGGACTATAGCTGATGTCTCTGCTCTGTCTACCAACATTCGCTTGATATATTTTCAGCAGGGGTCTCTGGTGTCTATTCTGCATCTGTGTGATTTAGAGGTTGACTAAGTATTTGGACCATTTCTACCCAGACTTTGGGATTCAACCTCTCTATGGTTGCTTTGTTTCTAGAATTCTCTCTGAATTTCCAAGTGTCTGTTAGCCCCAAATTCTGCCATTTTACTCTGCAAGTCTGATCTGTATGATCTTTGCTTTCTTCTGCCTGAGCTGTGTGCAGGCTGGTAAATGTACTCAGTCTATGTTACTGCAAATCTCACTAAAATCATTTATCTCTTTTGAGGGTGAACCTCTCTCTAGATTCCTTATGGTTTTCCACCAGGTTTCCATGAGTGTCCCCCACCCATGTAGAGTTTAGTGTTCACCCAGGGTTGTGGGTATGTTTTGTATTCAGACTTTGGAAATAAACTCCTCTGAAGCTCTCCTTCAAAATTCTCTCTTAACTTCCTAGCTGATTTGGACTCTGAACTCTATAAATGTTCCCTTTGAGCCATTAAGACTGCAATTGTCTTCTAGGAGGCTGGAGAGCACTCACCAGTAAGAAGGAAAAGTCACCAACTTCAATTTTTACCTTATATAGTGGTAGTCATTCAAGATCAAAGCTCTCATCACATTTTTAATTGCCTTTGTTTATTTTCCAGTGACTTCATTTTTTTTTTAGTGTTTTGTCCAGTTTTTATATTGCTATTTGGAGGAAAACCTACTGATCCATCTCTTTATGTTATCATTACCAGAAAGTGTAAGGTCAAATCTCTTGAAAGAGACTTTTGAGAGAAATGGTCACAGTCCACAATTTTAAGTTAATAGACAAATATAAACCCACACACTAAAGATTCTCCATTCAAATTAAAATGAAATTAAGCCTGGCCTCTATGACCTCAATTTCCTAGGAGAATATAGTCTACAATGATTTTTTTTTAAGGGGGCATCCTACATATCACTGGCTTCTTTAATATTCAGACAGCACATTCCATACCTGAGCATTTTCTGATTGTCTATGAATCAAGACACCAAAACCAGCTAAATTGGAATGGATACTGTGGACATGGTTCAGTAAATTTCAAAACAAGCACTGCCTTTATCCTTTATCTTCTCCCAAATCCATGCTAACTCATGTGTGTTTAATCAATCCTCCAGCTGACTGTAGCCCTGGGCAATGAGACTCCCTATTGTTCAGTCCCTGAGCTTTCCAATTTCAGGAATTTTTCACCTTTAAAGAGTATAAGCTCTTGGGGAGGGTCACATAAATCAATAAGGGTAACTGATGACAAACCAGGCAAAGTGGGGACCAAAGGGAGGCCCAAACTTCACCCGTATGATGACCACTTATGTACATAATTCTAAATTTAATTTTAAAAAGAATAAAATACTTCAGAATAAATTTAACAATAAATAGAGAATACAAGCTCTTTTAGAAATAACTGCACTGATGTTATTGAAACCTACTGAAGACAGCTAATTTCACCAAATAAAAAGTTGTGACTTCTTATCTCACAAGGGGATTTTCTGACCAAAATCCCATAAGGCAGTACAAGTACAAAAATGTTGCATAAGAAATGAAAATGTCACTGTGGTCCAGGCAGTAGTCTAGTGTCTCTACCATTTGGCCCTAAATGCTTATTTGAATATTGTTGAGAGACAGAAAAAATGTGTGTGTGTGTGTGTGTGTGTGTGTGTGTGTGTGTGTGTGTGTGTGTGTGTGTGTGTGTGTGAAGCAGTCATAGGAGCTCACTGCCCAAGTTTCAGGGTTTGGGGAAAAAGCTCTATTCTTTACTCTACCCCTAAGCAAAGTTCCTAGGTTGTGTTGGGCCCTTGTGGATTCTGGATACCGAAGTCCTACACAGCAAATGACCCAGTGACATGAAATAACCATCATGACCTGGGTTCTATATGTTCAGTCATACCTACCAGCGCTCAGTCAAGGGGAGGGAACACATACAGCATCAGACTGGAGCATGTCCTGCAAGGCCAGGAAAGATGCACAGTCGTGTACTATGCTCCTAGTATTCTTATTACTGTCACAGAGTCCGCTCTCCTTGTCTTATCCTTGAGGTCTTGAGAAGTTTCCTAGGACTGTTGACTGCAGAGAAATAAATCTGAATATGCTTTGAATACCTAGAAGTGGACTGTCACACCATTACCGCCACTTTCAGGAATTGTCATGAAGAACAGTGGAAAGAAAATATCTACAATGGGATGGGAAGATTTCCAATCAGACAACCTGGAAGACCACTTCCAGAGGAGAATGTCTTGTTGTTGGATCCTTATCAATGCATGGGCAGTGGCTAATAGTTTGCTCAGATATGCAATGACTTCAAAGGAACAACATGAAAAAGTTTATGATAAGGAGTTTTGGGATGACATGTGAACCACTAATATAGCACATTAGGTGTCTGTATGTGCCCTCATGCTAACAAAAATGGACAATCAAAATATAAAGTATATTATAAAGTATTGAGAGGCTTGCATTTCAGTGAAAGCTGTCTAATCAAAATTATGGTGCCAATAAGAATGGTCATCATTAATAAAACAAACAACAACAGATGCTGGTGAGGATGTGGAGAAAAAGAAACGTTTCTGCACTGCTGGTGGGAATGCAAACTAGTGCAGCCTCTTTGGAAAGCAGTGTGGCGATTTCTGAAAGAACTAGAAATTAACCTTCCATATGACCCAGCAATCCCCTTATTGGGAATATACCTAGAGGAACTCAAACCATTCTACAAAAAAGATACCTGCACATGCATGTTTATTGCAGCACTATTCACAATAGCAAAAACATGGAACCAACTGTGCCGCCACTGAAACTGGACTGGATTTTAAAAAGTGGTACATATACCCAATAGAATATTATCCAGACATAAAGAAGGACAAACATAGGGATTTTGCAGCAACTTGGATGGATTTAGGGTCAATCATACTCAGTGATCTATCACTGAAACAAAGAACAGAGTACCATATGTTCTCACTCATAAGCGGACCTTGAATAATTATTATAATACTATAGGAAAGGGATAAGCAGTAGTGGGAAACTGCCCCAGGCGGGGGCGGGGATTGGCAGTAGTGGGAAACTGCGAGGGAAGGGGGTCACACTTCACCAACAAGGGTACTTGCATAATGAACATTTGTATCTCTAACCCTGAATTGTACCCCACATCTTTACAATAAAAAATCTTTTAAAAAATTAGGGCACTCTGAATTTACTTTTGTGCTGAACTAATGTACTTCATGTGGAGTAATTAAGCTTTAGGCCTCATGGCCTCATAAGGTATTTGGAATAGAAAGCAAAGCTTGGGTAGCATTCGAAGTGGGGAGATCTCATAGGATGATCTTCCTCATTTAACCAGGACCCCTAAGACCAGCTCCTTGTTGTAAGGGAAATGTCCCATGAACAAAAAACTACAGGAACAGTCACTTGGATATGAGTGGAGTGGAGTGAGAAACTTACTACATGTACTCACTCCTACCAGGAATATGCAAGAGCGAATGTTGCTCATATGTTCTGAAAACACTCAGCTGAAAGTGAGGAAGAGAGTTAAAAGCCACTGTCTTGGCTACAGAATTATCCCCAGGCATTTTTTTCAGTCTCTGTTAATAACTTCATTTTCTTTACTTTAATCCGATATACTGTAGATATAGATACAGATTATGCCTCCTTTCAGCATAAGCACATAGAGTTAGCTCATATGTTAGGAATCTTCCATAATAAAAGAGGAAAAAAGAGATGGAGGGAAGGAAGGTGGTTGGAAGAAAGTGAGGGAAGAAGGAAGGATGGAAGGAAGGAAGGAAAGAATGAGAAAAGACAAACTAAAATGTAAAAAAAGAACAAGAAAGGAATTGGAAACAGCAAGTGTAGCTAATATTATCAAAATGAAAGGAAATAAAAGAGATGTCGGCCTGGCACAGTGGTTCATGACTGTAATCCCTGCACACTGGGAGGCTGAGGCATGAGGATTGTTTGAGGCCAGAAGTTAGAGACTAGTCTGGACAATATAGTGAGACCCCATCTCTACAAGGAAAAGAAAAACAGCAATATCTTTCCTAACTCTATGGGGGGGAAGGAGGGAGGGAGGGAGAAAGGGAGAGAGAGAGGAGGAGGAAGAGGGGGAGGAGGAGGAGAAGGAAGAGAAGGATGGGGAGGGAAGGAGGGACAGCTAATTCCTAATAGATTGATGCATAATTTCATAGTGTGTAATTTTGGCTTAGCAACACTGCTGTCTTGGGAGTTTGTTTATTGTTTGTCATTTGTCATTTGGAGTAACAATGTTGTGCTTCTGAATATGCCTTGCTTTTTGTATATTTGAGGAAAGTTAGTGCTATTTGTGGGCTAAAGAAGATGCAGTGCCAGCTGGACGTGGTGGCTCAAGCCTATAATCCCAGCACTTTGGGAGGCAGAGGTGAGAGGATTGCCAGAGTCCAGGGGTTTGAGACCAGCCTGGGCAACTTGGTGAGACCTCTACAATAAATCAAAAATTTGCCAGGTGTGGTAGCACACCTGTAGTTACAACTACTTGGAAGGATCACCTGAGCCTAGCAGGTCAACGCTGGGGTGGCCATGAGTGTGCTGCTGCACTCCAGTCTGAGTGACAGAGTGAGACTCTGACTCAAAAAAAAAAAAAAAGATGAAGTGCCAAGTGGGAAAACACACACACACACTTCTGATATATTTTCCTGCTTGAGTTTAATGAGTTTAACAGAGGAGTAAAGGCAGCAGAGGCTGCTTGAAACATTTGTGTCATCTACAGGGAGAACGCCAGAGGGGAAAGCATGGCACGAAAATGGTTTTGTCGTTTCAAAGAGGACCGCTTTGACCTGAGTGACTCTCCATGTTCAGGAAGATCATCGGACTTTGATGCAGACCTTGTAAACGCTTTAATCCACAATGATCCATATCAGTCAACCCGAGAATTGGCAAATGTGATGAACTATGACCCAGTCAACCATTGTGCAACATTTGCATTTCATGGACAAGTGAAAAATGCTACAAAGTTATGCATCAAGCCAGTAGAAACTTTAAAAAGCCTTGTTAGTCACCTATTGCTGTGTAAAAACTAACCCAAACCTAGGGGCTTAAAACAAGAAAGATATATTAACTCAAAGTGCTAATACAAAAACTAGCAAATTGACGCCAATGCGGGTGGGAGAAGTTGGATAAAGAGAAGTATTTTACAAATTGGGATAAGTAAGAGGTAATTGGTATGCAGATGCAGATGGAAACCGTTTTATGTCTGAGTTCTCCAAGAAGCAAATTCCAGAATGAATTAAACTTATATAGCATTTTATGAGGGAATACATCTATCGGAAAATATGGGGAGGGAACCAGAAAACCCCGGGAAAAGCGGGAAACCAAAATGCAAGTCTGACCCCCAAGTGATGGACAGAAGTTTGTTGGATGCATTCTAGATAACAGGCAACCTAAAAAGAGTTGAGCAAGGCCATGGAGGAGTCCTCAAACCACAACTGACCACCAGAAGAGTCCCGTGTCTCCCAGGAATGGGCCTGCCTTAGTGCCCTTGCCGTGGCCTGTCACTGGGAACAGCCCATGGGAAGCAGGCCCTTGCACCAACACTGCTGAGGATTTCAGAGCACAGGAGCGGGACCTTGGTAGGTGAGCTGGAAATGTGACTCACCTTCCTGAGGGATCTGGGCTCTGAGAAGTCAAAACCTCTCGGACTGGATTGCTAGACAAACTAATTCACACTTGAAATGGGACAAGGGAACCAGGAGGCCCTCATGTGGATCCCTGGGTTCTATTCACACCTCCTGCCCCCATTGTGCGACAGCAGCCCTACCTCTTCCTGGTGATTAGGTCATCATCATGGAGAAGAGGAGAGTCCTCTTCTCACTGCTGGTCCAAACTTCGCTGGGGAAACCATAATGTGGAATTCAATGGACACTCATTTGTCCCCTTGTCCAAATGACCATCTCAGAAAATCCAGTACCTCTTACCCAGCAGAGTTCAGATTTGGGATATGAGAAGTGCAAAATCCCCCAGTAGGTAAATCTAAGGGATGGAGCATGGACCCACACTTGCTTCCACCTTTTGGTTTCTGGACTTATGTGCTCTTCCTACTGAGAACACAGCAACACAGAGACATCTCTGATTCAATCAATTCACAGTGTTTTGAAAGATGATATTCTATTCCTTGTTGTGAATGTTCCTCAAAGCTGGCACTGAGCTGTTGTTTTTTATTTTTAAGAGATGAGGTCTTGGCTGTGTTGACAGGCTGATATTCAACACCTAGCATCAAGCGATTCTCTTGCATCAGCCTAACAAAGTAATGAGATTACAGGCATAAACCACTGTGCCTAGCCAATATTTTTAATTTTTTGTAGAGATAGGGTCTTGCTATGATGCCCAGGCTGGTCTCAAACTCCTGGTCTCAGCAATTCTTCAGTCTCAGCCTCCCAAAGTGCTAGATCAACATGTGTGAGTCACCATGCCTGGCCAAGTTGTGCCTTTAGAAGGCCTGTCCAGACTTCTGAGTTGTACTGATTATGATATGACCAGTGAAGCACAAGGTCATAGCCATGCTACACCCTCCTTTTTGTGAAGTGGGTCCCCTAGGCAGATACTGCACTGAGAGCAATTCTGAGCCTATGGATCAGGAATGTTGACAACCCTGGGATGATGGGGCTGGCTGAGAGTCTGAGGGCAGGAAAGGAAAACCCACCCATGGAATAGGTGTCTATCTCTGTGAGGATGAGCCTCTGGCCCTTCCAGGAAGACAGAGCTTGATGTAGTTAATTTGTCACTTAGTAGTCAGTTGGGTCACCTAAAGAAATAGTGCTCTATCTGGGTTCCTCACTGGCCTCCAATGCTGACAAGTTGGCCATGCAGAGGTGGCAGCAGCTGGATCAGCTTTGGGAAATGGGAGTCAATGTCCCTGGACTCCTATGGAGCCTAACCTCTGCCACTATGATTGCTCCATTCATGCGCCCATCCTGCCAGACCTGGGTTACCCAATGGCAAAGGCTGGCTAACTTCAATGTGTCCGCTTGGTTGTTCAGTGTCTCTTCAGGGGTGAGTGTTTCTGGGGCGTTGGTGTTAATATGAGAATGACCATTTCTGGTGGACGATTTCCATCTCGTGATGGATGCTGTTGTGCCTGTCCAGTCTATGGCTTCATCGGTTACATAAAATCCAATTCCTATGGGCACTTGGAATTGCAAGGTTACTTGGTGTCCATTGGTCTTGTATTCTATCTTATCAGGGCCAGTAACACATCAAACATTGCTTATAAAAGGGGCATATCTCTGCTGTGGATGGCATGGCCTTACTCCAGAATGCCAGGGTCCTCCATTTGTGACTCTCCCACCCATGCTTGGTTTAGTGCCATCCTGCATCTTTTCCCACTACTGCTGCCTCCAGCACCAGGGGGTCTGAGGGATGGTGACTGACTGCACCACAGCCTGGATCTGCTGCAGTGTCCTTTCCAGTGCAGGCCACACTCAAAGCTGGCCTTCTCCTATGTCACCAACCTTGTGGGCAAAAGCAATATGTGGAGATGTGCAATAGGTTGTTGTCAGAATCAAAAAGGCTCACCAGGCAATGTGCTTCCTTCTTACAGTGAGGATGGAGGGTGCAACGGTGTGACTTTTGCTTTAGAGGGATACCTCTGCGTGCTCCTATTGGCTAGGCTCATAAAACTTCACTGCAGTGGCCACTTCTGAAGCTGTGTGAGTTTTATCTTTCTCCTTCTGAAGAGCATGTGCTTTACAAAGGCCTCTAGCATACTGTCTCCCTCCTGCTCATCCATCCTAGCCAACATGATATTGTTGATGAGAGAAACTAACTTAATATTCTATAGAATGTCCAGGTCATCCAGATCTCTTAAGACTATACGAGAAGAGGACAAGGGAGTTAAAAGAACCCTGAGCAAACTATAAATAAATGTGCTGTTCATCCCACTCAAGATCAGGGAATAACCAATGCTGGATGTATGCACCCAGCAGTCCCATGGTAAGCCATGTGTCCAGGCTTATTCTCCGGTCTCTGTGAGCCTCCACTGTGATGGGGGACGTGATGGTGCTGTGGGCATCTGGGCATCACTGTCAATTCAGACTCAATGTGCAATTCTCATCAAAATTCTGATTATTCCTCTTTCCCTGTGTACACTCTCCTGAGTAAATGGTTGTAGGTTCCTTTGCAGAGGACTGAGGGAATTGTCCCAGCACATATTTGCTATGGGGCTCCAGGTCCTTCTTCCTAACAATAGGGACACCTCCTTCCTCACTGGGTTCTGAATCTGAAACTTGGCAGAGTTCTAGGTATGAGAATCAGATCATCACCTTGAGTTAGGTCAAACACCCTCAGCCTCCTGCTCCTCAATTCTTGCTTTTTTATCATTGAAGTTAAGCAGCACCTTGTTGGCTGCCTGTCTGTGGTGACCTGGGACACCATACTCTGTTAAACTTCCCCATAGCTCCCTGCAGTTTGATCCTCATTGGCCATTCCACTAGGGTTGTCATGTTAATGGTACCGACTGGCTTTTGCAGGTAACAGCCACCACCACCTGGCCTCTATCTCTTCAGGGCCACATCCTTGTCATGGATATTAATGAGACCGACTCGGAGACTACCTTTTCTGCCATCATCCTTGGCCTGCAGAGAACAACACCCCCAATATCTTAGTGATGCAGGTCCCTCTTACCAGCACATTCCTGTGGGTTCTGGTGGAAGATCCGCTCCCAAACCCTCCTGTGGAAGTGACCCAGGGTCTTCTGGTCACATAAAGTCTCCAACCCACATGCCCACTTTGTTCAACCTTGCACCTCTACATTTCCCAGGGCTACTAAGTCATGTCTAAGTTGCTGAGATTTGAACATCACTTTTTTCTGTGATATGGAGAGCAACCCCCAGAGTGTTCCATGTCCTGGGGTCCTTGATAAACCCCTATCCTGAGAAAGTGCCCTAAGTGAAAGGATTTTTGTTTATGCAGTCTGACATTCTAGCCCCTTGATCAAACACCCTCACATTCCAATCCCAGAAGTGTTCCTCGGGCCCTACAGGGATGCCCAGCTAGCTCTTGCAGAGCTCTTGAGTGGGCTTCCTGATGCATCATAGGGTGAGACTTCTGCAATGTTTTCCAGCACAGGAAGTGAGAACCATCACTAGAGGAGGGTGAGCCTCTTTTGCAGGCCCAGCGGGTCCTGAAGAGCATCACAGGATAATCCTGTTCCCATCTCCAGAACCTTAAGTTTTCCCACCAGAGCTGTGAATTTCACACAACAAGTCTGCCTTGACTGAGGGTCCAGGCATCTGTGGGTACTGTGGCCCTCACCATTATGTCTCCAGAAGCCACTGCATTCTGTCTGCTTTCCTCTATGGGAGTTAAAGACCTCTCCGAAGACATTGCAGAGGTTCTCATGGTAGCCAGGAACTCTGCTAACAATCCTAAAATTCTCATCATCCCTCCATAGGCACCAAAACCATCTAGCAGGAACCAGCCACCACCACTGTCTTTTAAGGTTTCCCTCCTGATCCATCATTATTGTGCAAAGACTTCTATTTCCCACCTACCATAGCATCCCCTAACCAGGGAACCTTCTCAGATCACTACTGGGCTAATCCACAGCAGTTCAGCTGTGACCTTGTGCCATTTCATCACCCACCAACCTGGATGGCGTCCTCTTGGCCTGCCAGCTGGTGGGTGACCTCATCCCAATTTCTTATGTTTTTCCACTCCTGACACCACTTGTATTAGTTAGGGTGCCCTGAGGAGAGGGTCTCGATACAGTATTAAATGTGAAAAAAATTATTAGGATAGTTACTTGTTAGAGAAATGGGGAGAAAGACACAAAAGGCTGCTTGTTGTTCGTCAGCTTTCTGCTGCTCATGGGGCGTAGGCAGAGGCAGAATCCACAGCTGTGTAGTTTGACAAGGAAGTATGACAAAGCAAGGGAGGACAGGGAGGGATGGGAATTATTCACCACAGAATTCAAAATGGGTGAGGAGGGAGGGGAGGACACCAAGGCTGAGGGATGGATCGATGGCAGAATCACTAGACTGAGAATTCCAGGGGGGTAAAGGATAGTGGAATTGATGTACTATGGGGTGGGCTCCAAGCCTGGAAACAGGCACATATGCATGTGTGGTTTCCTGATATTACATTACATAATGTTATAAAGTAATTGGATCAATGACCTCAGAGCCTGTGGCCACCCTGCAAGGGGATGAGTGGGAAGATGGTCAGAAAGTGAGAAGTGTGACACTGAGACTGTGGAGGGGATGGGAGTCTTGGCTATGACAAGGCTTTGAGGCTGGCAAGGGCAGAGAAGATGGTCTTGGAGGAGAGGAGTTCTAGGATCTGAGAAGCCAGGGGGTGAGGGCATCCTCTCTTGCACGCATGTCTCCTGCTGCCATAAAATTACCACAGAACAAAAGCTTTAAACAGCACCTATTTATCATGTCACCGTCATGTGGGTTTCAATTCAGACACAATCGCACGGGGCTAAGATCAAGGTATGGGCAAGTCTATGCTTCTTCCTGGAGACTCTAGGGAAGAATCCACTTCCAAGCTCATTCAGGTTTTTGTTTGAAATCAGTTCCCTGCAGATGTGGGACTGATGTCCCCATTTCCTTCCTGACTGCCATCTGGAGTCACCTTTAGCTCCCTAGAGCCTTTTCTGGGGTCCTCACACATGGCCTCTATGGCACATCTAATCCTCCTCCCACTTGGAACCTCTGCCTTCCCCTCTGCGGCATCTCCTCCGCCCTTCTCCTCTGCAGCATCTGATTCCAGCCAGAGTAGTTTCTCTGCTTTTAAGGGCTCAGGTGATGTGATTGGGCCACATAGATATTCCAGGAGAATCTCCCTGTTTCAAGGTTCTTAACCTTAATTACACCAGTCATGTCCCTTATGTCATGTAATGCCATCTGGTCACAGGTTCCAAGGATGGGGACTGGACATCTTTGGGGACCATTCCTCAACCTACCACATCTGCATATGTTGAAGTCAACAAAGATCAAGCGGGCAGCACTGCTGGAGAGGGTGATGGTGTGTCAGAAGCCACAGGAATCAGGATTGATAGGAATGGCCCTGGGGCTCAGAGGGAAGGGCTACAATGAGGGGAGTAGGACCCTAATCTCAGGTTAGGGATGTTAGGAAGGAGGGAAGCAGAAAGGCCTGAGAACCACCAGGAGGAGCAAGGACCCTACCCCATCTCCCTACCTGAGGTCCCATTGGAAGAGGACTTTACAGGGGCTATGTCTTCAGGATTCTGTTGGAGCCGTGAGGTGCAGGAATAACCTGAGTGAGGATGTGGAGGTTTTGCTGATTATGGGCTGAGAATTCCAGGTGGGGCAATGAGAAGATTTCCGGAGCTGAGGAAGTGTGGGGGGAAACAGAAAAGTGTGCAGAGCCTTGTGAGGGTGTGAGATGTGAGTGCAGGGTTTCAGGGCAACCTAGTGTGAGTGACACAAACAGGGAAAGGAGCATGATGAGGTCAGTCCTGGTGGACTCAAGGCAGAGGATGGTGATGAGCCTGTGAAAGACGAGGGAGGGAGGAGCAGAGCTGGGACTCACCTGGGTTCTGTGGGTGTAGGTGCGGAGGGTTGGGTGGTTGGATCTTAGTGCTGTGTGAACCCATCCTGGATCCCCTGATGACAGGATGGAGTATCTGAGGGAAGAGGGACCTGACAGGATTCCTTCTTGACCCTGAGAGAGGGGAGTGGTCACATCAGGGCTCAGGTCTGTTCTGACACCTGTTGCTAGGGTTGGGACTTCTGAGCCCCACATGTGACCCTGGCATAGGGATCTCTTCTGCCCTGCTGAGGGGACGAAGGCCTAGGACAGCTGTGCTGCCAGTCCTGACAGTCCCAATGTGCACGTTCACACTGGAGAACGTCTTGTGGACATAAGGTGTTGTTCCTGATAAAACTGAGTGAACAGGGAGGTTACAATAAATGGAGAAATAGGGAGGAGAAGAAAATGTTTCTACTTTCTGTTTTCCAGGAAGATGGAACCTCAGAGAGGGCTGAGGGCTCCTGAGCTTTGCTTGCCTCCACATGAAAGACACAGGATAATCAAGAACCTCTTACAATACTCTGAGATTGTATAATATTAGGAAGTTGTAATTTTCTTTGGTGCTATATAATATTATCGTTTGAAGAAAAATATTATTTTTAGGAGATGAGTACTGAAGTATTTTGTGAGTGAGGATAATGATGTTGGCAAGTGATTTTCACGTTTCAGCAAAAATTATAGCAATATAATTTATTACACACCTAAAGGAAATAATCAGATCTAGGGTGACAATTGTATTCTTTCAAACTTTCTTTTTTTTTTTTTGAGTTGAAGTCTCACTCTGTCGCCCAGACTGGAGTGCCGCTACCGGCCACCGCAGCCTCGACCTGCTGGGCTCTGGCGATCCTTCCGCCTCAGCCTTCCGAGTAACCGGAATTACAGGCATGCACTACCACACCCAGCTAATTTTTTGATTTATTGTACAGATGAGGTCTCACTGCCCAGGCGGGTCTCGAACCCGCGGGCTCAGGCAATCCACTCACCTCAGCATCCCAAAGGCGCGGGATTACAGGCTGAGCCACCGAGCCCGGCTTCTTTCAAACTTTCAAAATTTTCTAAGTAATCTGGAGAAATTTAAAAAGCTAATAATGCATAATCACATGAGAAATGTTCACAACATCACGTTGCATGAAAACTAAGTTTCAAGAGTATGTGCAAGGATGTGTCAGTTGTGTGTGTCATGACTGTGCATTTGTCATTATGTGGAGAATACCTGAATGAGAATGTGTGTCAATGTGTATGACAGTATCTTTGTGTTACAGTGTTGGTGTGTGTATGTCTGTGTGTGAATGTGAATCTCTGTGTGCATTAATTAATTCATTCATTCGCTCAACAAATATGTTTAAAGTAACAATCAGGCACTTGTCAAGGCAATGAGAATACAGCTGTGAACAATAAAATCTCTGCCCTTATCTTAATAAAGCTTGTATTCTGCAGGAGAGGAAGCAGCAGCAATAACCCTACCAGTGGGGATCTGTTCTTGCCCTAAATTCTAAGGTTTCCAGGGTTTCACTCCCTGCCCTAGGACCTCATGGCCATGTCTGAACCCAACACGGAGCAGCCCAATGTCACAATGGCTTGCTTCCTTTCCTATGACAGCTGGAGTCAGGCCAATAAGCTCCAAAGGCCATATGCTGGACTTACAAGAGACAGAACACCATCATGGGCTATGAGGCCCTTGCAGTAGACCACGATGGTGAGCTATCCAACAACCTATTTCCCAAATTCCCAGAGAAGTCCCTGCTCCCTCTGCAGTGTGCTGTGTGCAGACCCTGGGGCGCTTTCTCTTTCTTCTCTGGTGACCCAAGCACTTGGAACCTCAGTCTGGAGCCCTCAGGCCCCTTTCTCTGCCACCCTTGACCTTTGAATTTAGGATGTCTGTAGTTCGGACCTCGAATCTCATTTCAATCCTGATGGGACCCAGAAGCTAGGGAAGAGAGTTCCCCAGATACCCCACCCTGCAACTGAGGTATGGCTGCCCTCTGGACAACAGTTGTCTACAACCCCACAGCACAAATGCCCTCTTGCTCATGTAGCTAGAGATTGGCGTGGTGCTGAGCATCATGCTTTTTGATGGGACACTGGGACCAACTGGTAGACACCAAATACACACACACACACACACACACACACACACACACACACACACACACATTGCAATCATGTTATGGACTGAGCTGCGTCCCTGAAAATTCATGTGTAGAAGCAGAATTTCCATTGTGATTCATCCCCCTCAGGGTAATTCCACTTTAGGCCATGAACATGATCTGGAAGCTTTCAGGGAGCTTATCCAGCTAAGGTAGGAGCTGACAGAGCAGTGACTGCTAAAGGGATGCCCCCACCCCCAGGTTCTTGTCTTAGAATCCTTGAACACCCTGTCTCCAGTGTTCCCTTAAGCCTGGGAGAGTCAGGCAGATGGACAGACGCTAATCTCTGAAGGGATCAAGGCCACACTGACAGTCCACTGAATGCAGTCCATGTCCCATGGCAGCCCCCAGCTCAAATGACCTCACCTGCATTCCCAAACCATTTTTCATACAATCTGGGGGAGGGGAATGGGTCTCCTGAATACCAAGGGTCTATGTTCCTGTCACACTTTCTCTCAGAGAGTGACAAAGGAATTCCTGGGAACAGCACCTCTCTCAGTGTCCCTGTCTGCAATTCCCTTCTCAATGCCAAACTTCTTTCCTGCTATTGATTATTAGGCAGTTTTTAAATTCCCACTCCTGGCCCTGCCAAGGTTGGGCTCCAGGACTTCCCTACATGGAACCAGCAGATTCAAGGTAGCACAAAGTGACCCGACTGAATTTACAGGAGAAAAATGAGGAGTTCGGAGGTACCTAAAGGTATTTAGTCCCTGCAGTTTTGCTTCAAAATATCTACTTTTATGAGAAGTTTCATTTGAAATTACAACTATTAATTCTTCAGCATATGAGATGCTCCCACTGGGTTCTAGCTTATCTTGGTACTTGTTTCTTAAATTCTGTACTAAGGACATTTCAACATACACAGAAGTAGAGAGAAGACCACAGTGACCACCCCCATACCTCTCACTTAGCTATAGTTAGCAGTCAGGCCCAGTCTTGACTTATCTATATCCCCAGCCATAACTCACACCAGATATTTTCAACTAAATCCCAGGCAGTATGTTATTTCAAATGTTAAATTTTTTGAAGCTGCCAGTGTTCAGCTTCTTTAAAAAGGAAGAGACACAAACACAAGTGAATGAATGATAGAATTGACAAAAATGTATCTTCAGCTACAATTAATAAAGAGGATCCTGCAGAAACTCTTGTGTCCTGTCTTTGTTGAATGCCCAGCACTTCTTAGACATTCAATAAGCTCAGAGCTGAGAAGCCCAGGAAGGCAAATCATAATTTTAATTTATTTTTGTTTCCAGGGCAGTATTCGTCATCTCTGAATAGTAACAATGGACATTTCTATTCCACCCTTGAAAGGGACTCCCTAGCTCGGACAAAAAGAAATTCTCAGCCCTGCTCATTTGTACCTTTAGGTCCCCCAACCACTCTACTGGTCTTGAGGGATGGGAGGAAAAGCTGGGACAGGAAAACAGAATGTCTTCTCTTCCATCTGCTGGGCAGTTCCTTGAATAACAGGAAAGATCAACAAAAAAGATAGAGAATCAGGAAGTGTTTTCTCCAGGAAATTTCTCTGGAGCAGACAGAGCAAGTGCGATGGATAAAGGCATAGGAGCAGGACACAGAAAGAAGTTTGGTCCTGATGTAACTTTCCTCCTTCCTGTCTGCCCTTGGCCTGCTGGACTGTCTTCCCCAAGCCTGCAGATCATCCATGACAACTGGCCTCTAGCAACCAAAGCTGGACCAAAACTCCATCATGGTGACACACAGGATGGCAGAAGTGCAAGGGGCAGTCACCTAAAGACTGTCCCAGGAGGGTTTCTAAGAACCTCTTTAAAACATTGTCTACAGGCACCAATTACCCCATTCCACCATTCCACCATTAAGTGAAAAATCAGCCACAGAAGATAATGCATTACTAAAATAGACTTAGTACAGTAAAAAAGGGCAAGGTGTTCCTATTCACTGGCACATTACTTAAAATAGGGGCTGGTCACTGAGCAAGCAGCAAGTGGTGACAGTGACGACCACATCTTCTTATTGTGGCCCACCCCTTTTGAGAAAATTTTCCACTTTACATTAGATATGTCTCCTCCACATGAAGAAAATATAGTCTAGGAGCTTCCCTGCTGGGTTCTGGATTACTGGAATTTCATTTTCTTTATCAGAGACATGAATATCATTGCTCTTAGCTGATTTCTAAGACTTCATGGCTTCTTCAGGGAGAAGGACCTTAAGGAAGCTCCTAGGTGGATTGAGACAGTGTGGCTAGAACTGTCTCTCCCTGGATCCCAAAAGATGGCACATTCTGCTGTGTACCCTGAGGTGGGGACAAATGCTATCAGCTCCATTGCACAAGTGTCACATGAAATTCAATGCCAAGAAATTATCTTAACTTGTCTTGAAGGACCTTCCATTTAGCTTCTTGACTCAGAAAATTATTAAGTGCGGGTTTGAACAGTTTTCTTATGCAATTTACTTTCTGGGGGGTGAAAGGAGGTACCTATAGAATAAACTTAGTTCAAATTTTGAATAAACTTAGTTCAAATTTTGTCTCAGCATAGCCCTTTGTGCTTTGACAGACACGCTTTGAATGTAGCACAGGTTAGAGATAGATATATTTCCAATAGGCAGGTTTTAGAGAGTGTTCAGACATTCTATTGCAGGCCAAGTGGTAACCTACCCCACCCCCTCAGCAAATCTCCATCAGATATAAGACAGGGACAGAGCCATTGAAATGATAAAAGACCACCTTTTGGTCAAGGAGTTTGTGGATTGCAAATGTCTGACAAAGTCTCTTGCCTGAAAACCCTTTCCCCTTGTCTCCTCCCAGCTAGCCCACCACTTGAGGGCATGAGATGCTAATGTCTGGAGACCTAAAGATCTAAGACTCATGTGACTATCCCACCCATCTGCCTGCTGTTCATCACCTGATGTCAGTACCTGTGCTTAAATGCCCCTTCATGATAACATGGAGCAGACCACCACCCAATCACCTTAATGACCTCCCCTCTTCAAAGGAAAAGATTAAAAGAACCCAACGCGAGCGGCCATGTTGCCACTGCCTTGCCAGACTCTGGTGTGGCCATGTGCTCTTTGAACTATGGCTGTCACCATCTTTCCTGGCTTTGGCCTCCTCCCCTGCCTTGGGGAGGTAAATCTCTTCTTTCTTTCTTTTCTTTCTTTTTTTCTCTCTCTCTAATTTACTTTCTAATAAACTATATTCTCTACTTAACTTCTGTGCAATTCTTTGCATCTTTCATGCGGCATTGGATCACACCCCAGATACCCACACCCACAGCAGGCCTGGCCTAACATTCTGGAGGCCCCACTGGAGGTGTGTAACCCTAACAGAGAGTAATACATTGAAAATTCAGTTCAGTTTCAGATACTTAGTGGGACTAAAAATTTAAATGTTCTGTTGGCTGGCAGTGAACACAGAGGAACTGGCAGTCCAAAACCTCTGGGACATTCCCAAGAGCACCTTCCTCTCCCAGTAGGACATGAGTGAGGCCAGTAAGGAGTCAACACCCTGCTGGTGGAAGTCTCCGGGACTGAAGGAGGAGAAACCTGTGTCTTCTTGACATGTGGAGTCCTGAGGGCAGTGTCAGAAACCCTGAATTTTCCAAAATACGTGTTTACTGAGCAAGTGTTTCTGCTTCTTGCAATAAGTCAGGGGATAGAGGAGGCAGTTTTTATCCAACCAAACTCAGATGAGAAGATGAAAATGAGGTGTTCTGGGAGAAATCAGAAAAGGCTCTTTCCATGGAACTTCCTAATTTTGAGGATTCTCTTAAACGACATGCCTAAGTTTATAACCACATCCCTTTTTAACAGCTTCCATGTGAGAAAAGCATTAAATGGGCATTTAGTGAGTGGTAGACACAAGGTAAATGCTAAAAATAGGTGTTCAATTCAAAGATGGTGATGTTCCCTGGCGTCAGAGTCTCCCAGGTGTCAGCAGGGACTTCTCCCAAGGATCAGAAAGAAGGGCCTCGGGGAGATGAGGATATCTCACAGTCAGGGACAGGAGAGCAAAGGGCCTCATGCTAGGGAATCACAGGAGTCTGATCCTGTTCAGACTCCAATGTCTTGCACCCAAATATAGAATGGGGCTCGACCTCAGGAAATATGTCAGGTAACAGAGAAACAAGTGCAGGTGTGAGCCAAGAAGGCAAAGCATGTGATTTTTGTTGCTGCATAAATTTAAAAGTGTTGGTGTATCTGCCTTGCAAATAGATGGAGGGAGGGAAAGAGGAAGGGAGGGAGGGATGTGTAGGTGGATGGATGGGTGGGTATTTACTTTCTGTATGTTCTTTCTGGTCTTTGTCTCTTGTTCTGCCTGTATCTGCTATTGTTCCCTCATAATCAAACCTCCACTTTGATGGGTACATCATTCACTCGGTTTTATGGATTCTTGCCTGGCTCTTATATTAGTGGTCATATGATTAAAAAAAAAAAGGAAAGAAGTCTCTAAAAGCCAAGATAAGGAAATCATGCTTCTGACATTGGCAGTGGGAAGATGTGGAACTGAGGCCTCTGGAGGAGATTGGGTTGGCACTTCTGGGAAGTCGACCTTGCTGAAACATAGAGAGAGGTGCGTCCAGACAGCTGTGCCCTTGCTCATCAGAAGGAGGCCTGCTTCCCTAGATCCTTCTCCCTGTGTCCTTCAGGTTTTTCTTTCTAGGTCCAAGGTATTGGTATGAACAGGGATTTGAGAATTTCCAAAAGAGCGTTTCACTTTCCACTATTCTTTCTGCCATTTAAAAACATAGTCAGGAACATAAAAAATGAAAGTATACATAATTATTTAGGATTTTGCCACATTCTTTGAAATTTCTGTAAAAGCCAGAGTTACATGTTTGGCAAACCCATCAAAGTTCTGTGTGCCCAGGGCAGAGTCAACTTAGGCCCTGGATTCTCACTCAGGTTGGAATCTATGTGAGCCACATTTGCAGTAAGAATTCTAGAGCCAGGCCAAATACAGTGGCTTGAACCTGTAATCCCAGAACTTTGGAGGCTAAGGCAGGATTGCTTAGGCTGGGAGTTTAAGATCAGACTAGTCAACATAACAAGACCCCGACTCTTAAAAAAAATTGTTTTTAAACTTACCCAGATGTGGCGGTATGCAACTAGCTACTTGGGAGTCCGAGATGGGAGAATGCTTGAGCCCAGGAGTTAAAGACTGCAGTGAGTTCTGATCACACCACTGCCCTCTAGCCTAGGTGATAGAGAGAGACCTTGGTCCTAAAACATAAATAAAAATAAAAATAGAATTCTAGAGCCAGATCTTGTTACTCCACTATTGCTCTCTCATTGCAACACAAGGAAATCTCACCTGACTTCTGTGGATTCCAGGGCTGCTCAGGAGAGATCTTCCTCCCTCAGGGATGACCTCAGGCTCAGCCACCTCTGCACTCCCCCTCCTAGCCGGTCCTCTCCAAAGCGCTCAGTCAGAATCCAAGAGCTGCCGGGCTCGGTGGCTCAACCTGTAATCCTGCGTTTTGGGAGATTGAAGTGAGTGGATTGCCTGCGCCTGCGGGTTCGAGACTCGGCTGGGCAACTTGGTGAGACCTCATCTCTACAATAAATCAAAAAATTAGCCGTGTGTGGCAGCGCGTGCCTGTAGTTCCAGCTACCTGGAAGGCTGAGGCGGAAGGATCGCCAGAACCCAGCAGGTCAATCTGGGCAACAGAGTGAGACTCCAACTCAAAAAAAGAATCCAAGAGAAGCATGGTGGCGCTCCTCTGTGGCCACAGGGCTGAGGACAGAGAACCCAGCACCCCTTTCTCCTCTGCCTGGACCTTCCCTAGGATCTCCCTCTGCTCCCAGCTACTCTGCACAGAAGGAGGTTTCCCAGTCTCGAGTCAGGCTCTGAGTCCATCCAGCTTTCCAAAATCCATGTTGCTATTGACATTTCCTCCCATCGCTGAGTGACTCTGGACTTCCACCTCAGGGCAGAGAGAGGCCTCTAGACCAAGACAGCAGAACCAGATCTGGGTTGTCTCACTACCCCAATACCCCTGGCACCCCAAGACCCAGTCCCTCTGCCTCCCAAATGGGACCTTGGACTCCTAGTCCTCCCCTCACCTTGTTCCTGCTGCTCCTCCTTCCACAGACAGAGGCTGCTCATCCCAGGAATCAGCCTGTGAGTCTCCAATGCATGGGGCGGTCAGCTCCTGGGGTCCAAGAAAGAGGGAGGGCCCAGAGAGGAAAAGGGAGAAGAAATGGGTCAAGAAATGGGAGAAGAAGAAAAAGTAGAAGAGTAAAAGGAGTCAGGGAAGAGAGAAAAATGTGAATCATCATATTAGATGTTGTGTGTGTGCATAGGTATCTGTACAGCAGGAGAGGGTTTCTAGAGTCCTGCTAGAAGATTGTGTGTGTGTGTGTGTGTGTGTGTGTGTGTGTGTGTGTGTGTGTGTGTGTGTGTGTTTAGCTATGTATACAACAGGAGGTGTTTTCTAGCCCTGTGAGGAGTTGTGTGTGTGGGGGTGTGGAGCAGGATAGGGTTTCTGGGGTCCTGAGGAAAAGAAAGCTAATGGCAGGTGCTAGGAGGCCTATCCTTGGGAGGGTTAGGATCCCACTCCCTGAACCTCATGGCCATCATAGTCTAGACTCAGGTAATCTGTAGTCACAGTTCTTAGCTACCCAGATGGCCACCACTTTGTCAACGACAGCAAGAGCCACTGTGCTGGGCCCAGGGACCACGAGATCACAGAGAGCAGGCCCCTCTACTGGCAGTCAAGGAGACATTGTTCTTGGAAGGCACATGCAAGACTTAGCCTGGGGTCTGAAGATCACTGTGGGTTATAAGGAGCTCGGTTGAAAGCATGGCCCAGGCATCTGACCCCCTTCCCCTGGATCCCACAGGTCAACCATTCCCAGCTCCCAGGTTCCCAGGAATTCTTCCATTCACCTCCTACCCTTTGAGAGAAGCCCCACACCTCCCCACTCTGAGACCCTGGGACCCAGATGTCTGCCTCTTTCCTTCTGCTCTGGTGATCCAAACATCCCCAGATCCTTCTGCCCCCAACCGCTGAATTCCAGGGCCCTGCAGCCACACCCTTAGATTGCTGGATCCTATGGTAGGTCCATTCTTAGGTTTTTGAGAAATCTCCACAATGTTTTCCACAGTGGCTTTACTAATTATTCATTCCCATCAATGGTGTATAAGGGCTCCCTTTTCTTCACATGCTCAGCAGCATGTATGTTTTTCTTTTTAATAACAGCCATGCTAACTGGGATAATATGACATCTTATTATGGTTTTGATTTGCATTCCCCTAATGATGAGTGATATTGAGCACTTTTTCTTATACCTGTTGACCAATTATACGTGTTCTTTTCAGAAATGACTATTCATATCCTTTGCCTACTTTTCAGTGAGATTATTTTTTATTTGTCTTGAATTTCTTGAGTTATTTGATATTAGTCTCTTGTCAGATAAATAGTTTGCAAATATTTTCTCCCATTCTGTAGGTTGTCTTTTTCACTCTCGATTGTTCCTTTTCTGTCCAGAAGCTTAATAGTGCCATTTGTCCATTTTCATTTTTGTTGTCTGTACTTTTGAAGTCTTAGCCATAATATCCTTGCCCAGAGCAGGGTTCAAGAGTGTTTCCCTGTGTTTTCTTCTTCAGTTGTTATTTTCTACAATTTGGGTCTTATTTGTTTAAGTCTTTAATCCATCTTGAGTTGATTTTTATATAGGGTGAGAGCTGTGGTTCAGTTTTATTCTTCTGCATATTGATATCCAATATTCCCAGCACCAGGTATTAAAGTGGTTTCCTTATTCCCAATGTATGTTCTTGGTATCTTTGTCAAAAATTAGTTAGCTGTAAACATATGGATTTATTCCTGGATTCTCTATTCTGTTCATTGGTCTATGTGTCTGTTTTTATACCAATACCATGCAGTTTTGGTTATTATAGCCTGGTAATATATTCTGAAGTCAGAAAATGTGATACCTCTAGCTTTTGTTTGGTTTTGTTTTTCTCGGGATTGTTTTGGTTATTGGGGCACTTTTTAAGTTCCACATAAGTTTTAGGATTGTTTCTTCTAATTCTGTGAAAAGTGATGTTGATAATTTGATAGAGATTATATTGAATCTGTAGGTTGCTTGGGGAAGTATGGTCATTTTAACGATAATAATTCTTATCTATAAGCATGGAATGTCTTTCTATTGTTTTTATCCTCTTCAATTTTTTTCATCAGTGTTTTGTAGGGCTTTTTTATTGTTTTGAAAGATATTTTACTTCCTTGGCTTAATTTATTCCTAAATTTTTTTTGTAATTACCATAAATGGGATTTCTTTTTAAATTTCTTTCTTGATTATTTCATTATTGGCATATAGAAATGCTACTGACTTTTGTATGTTGATTTTGAATCCTGCAACTTTTCTGAGTTTATTTATCATTAATAGACTATACCTAATAGTTTCTTGATGGAGTCTTTAAATTTTTTTAATAAAGGATCATATCACTGGAAGTGCAGAGACAAAGGCTGAGGTGAGGTTGATCACAAATGGCCAATGTTTTCATCAATCCTGTCTAAGAAAAAAAGCTTCCATAAAAACCCAAAAGGACAGAGAGCTTCCGGAGAGCTGAACACATGAAGATTTACAGGGAGGTGAACAAGAATTCCACATACCAGGGAAGGTGGTGCACCCAAAATTTATGAGACAGAAGCTTCTGCACTCGGGACACCTCCAGACTTCACCTTATGCATCTCTTCATCCAGGTGTTTATTTGTATCCTTTAAAATAACCTTTGTAATAGGCTAGTAAATGTATGTGTTACCTTGAGTTCTATGAGTCATTCTAGCAAAATAATCAAGCCTGAGGAGGGGATCTTAGGATCCCTGATATTTACAGTCTGTCAGTTAGAAGCTCAGACGAAATAACCTGGGGCTTGAGACTGCCATCAGAAGGGTGGGGGACAGTCTTGGGGACTGAGCTCTTGACCTGTGGGAGCTGACACTATTTTCAGGATTAAGCTGACACTATTTCAGGATTGAATTAGAGATCATCTAGCTGGTATCCACTGCAGAGTTGACTTCTTGTTTGTTGGTGAGGAGAAATCTCCCACATGTGGTCACAGAAGTTTTCTGTTGATTGTTGTTATGGCATGAGAGCAGAGGAAAAACAGTTTGTGTTTTTCCACATTCAGACTGGTTCTAAACTTTGAATTGCTTTTAAGTTTGACTTAGTGATTCTGGCCTAACTGAACAGGATTAGGTGCCAGAAGTTCTGTGGTATAATTTATAGGAAGAAACCAGAAACTTATGAAGACAGGAGTATTGGAACAGATGTTCTGTGCGTGAGCACCCAGTTCATCCTCTCTGTCTCTCCCATAAGAAACCAGAACGCTGGTTCTGCAGCTTTAACAAATATTGGGGTTTTAGAGAGAGCACCCACATTTTTTAAAAGTTATACATAGCTGTGATTTGCAGGACCTTTATGATACTCAGAAATGTCCTGGAATTGGTAGAGATGAAGGGAACCCAGAGGGTCAGGAGTCAGAGGCAAGGGCAGTTTATCATAATAAGTATTGTTGTAAGTTGAAAAGAGGCCATTTTGGTTATATTAGAACACTCCTTTGAAAAGACTTTTTAAAAAACTTGTGGTGGGGAGGGGAGCAGGAAGGTAGGATTGACAGTAGTGGAAACCTGTCTGGGATACAGGGGTTTACCTCATCAACAAGGGTACCTGCACAATAAATATTTGTAAACCTAACCCTGAATTATACTCCACAATTTAAAAAAAAATTTTAAGTAAAAAAAAAAAACAAACAAAAAAACTGTTCTTTTGTAGCTGAGTTAGGATAAACATAAAAACTGCTTGTATTCAAAAGTGTGCATTTTCCACCCCACTCCACTCCCCACTCCACCCAGCACTTCTCCTCTCCTAGCACAGCCTTGCCTGACTGGCCACTCTTATCTAGAAAGCCATTACTGGTGCTGAAGAAGAAATGGCTGGCAAGCAAGACCACATAATGATTAAGAGAGTGGACCAAATGTTACAGCCCGTTCCAATAAATTGGCTGCTATGCATCGCAGTCAATTAAAATACAAGAAGCAGAGACTGGAAGAAGAGTGAATATTTAATTTCTATAACCACGTTATAGGGAGATGAGTAGGCATCATTGCCAGAAAAACCACTCAAAGCAATGCAAGTTTATTCCAGTATTTATGCCCCAAATTCGTAGCCCTTTACCTACCCCAAGTTTGAAGCCTATGTGCATTTTATCATGACTCAAGATTCACATTAACAATTTTTGTATGTGACCACTGACGTAACACAAAGTCTCCTGGTCATGTTGACATTTTAGATAACATTTTGGAATTTACAATATGCGCTCTTACAGTTTTTTTAGAGGAAGGGGCAGACAATTGCAATATTTAGAAGGAAGGAAAAAAACATAACATTTAAGATGATAACTTTAAATTGTTTTAAAACATAATTATAACAATCTTTTATTCCCAGAACTCTGGTCTATAACAATCCAACGTCATTGTATTCACAGATGGAGAGGAGGAGGGCAATGCCCACTCCAAGCTTTCAGACACATCCCTGCTGGCCTTGGCCCACTCTCCTAATGATTAGGTGGTCTTGCATCCGCCTGTTTTCTTCTTCAGCAGCAGCAAGGGTTTGCTAAAGAAGATGGCCAGTCAGGCAAGGCTGTGCTGGAGTTGGGGGAGGAAAAATGTACACTTTTGAATCCAAGCAGTTTTTACATTAATCCTAACTCAGCTACAAAAGAACACAAGTTTTTAAGTCTTTTCTAAATGACTGTTCTAATATAACTAAAATGGCATCTTTCTACCCTATAACAGTATCACACACATTCTCTGGGGGAAAAAAAAAAGAAGATTTACAAGGAACATAACTCACTAAAATCACCAGAAATTCCTCCACCCAGAGACAGTCAGAGACAATCTTATTAATTGGCCACTGTAATTTTTTTGTTATTATGCATGGATATTTCTGTCCTGTGTTAGATAAGATAGCCCATTCACGCTAAGCTCTTTTCCCATCATGAATCTTCTACCAAAATGCCATGAGTTAATCCTATATCTATACCTTGATTAAACAAAAGTAAATTATATAATAAAGACAAATATGAAAAAGTAAAATTACTACCAAAGTTATTAGGAGAATAACCTTAAAAATATTTGGGTATTTCTCATAGCCAGTTGTGGCTCCTGCCTGTATCCCAGCACTTTGAAAGGCCAAGGCCAGAGGACTGCTTGAGCTTGGGAGTTTGAGACCTGCCTGGAAAACATAGTGAGACCTCATCTCTTCAAAAAAAATCAAAACATTAGCGGGGAATGGTGGCATGTGCCTGTCTTCTTAGCTGCTCAGGAGGCTGAGGTGGAAGGATCACCTGAGCCCAGGAGGTTGAGGCTGCGGTTAGTCATGATCATACCACTGCACTCCAGTCTGAGTGACAAAGTAAGATACCAACTCAAAAAAAAAAAAAAAAACCAGAAAGAAAGAAAGAAAAATTTAAAAATCTCCTCCTCCTCCTTTTCCTCTTCTTTTTCCTCTTCTTCGCCTATACCTGCTGGAACGGAAAATGTTGCTGCTGCTTCTTTTTTTTTCTAATTTTGTGACAGCTCTCGCTGTGTCACTCAAGTTGACAGTAGTGACACAATCATGGTTCACTGCAACCTCGACCTCCTGGGCCCTCAAGTGATCATCCTGCCTAAGCCTCCCAAGTAGCTGGAAGTACAGGTGCATGCTACAATGCCCCACTAATTTTTTTTTTAATTGTTTAGTAAGTAAGAGGTCTCACTATGTTGCCCAGGCTGATCTCAAACACTTGGCCTCAAGAAATTCTCCCATCTTGGCCTCCCAAAGTACTGGGATTACAGACATTAGCACTATGCCCAGACAGAAATATTTCTTAAATGAGACACAAATACATCAAACAGCAAATGTTTAAATTTCAAAGGCCATGTATACATACATAGCCATGCTTTGTTTAATGATGAGATAGAGTCTGCAAAATGTGCCCTTAGGTGATATTGTCGTGTGCAAACATTTGTTGTACTTACAGAAACCTAGATGGTCCTGCCTACTATACTCCTAAGCAAGATGGGATGGCCTATTGCTTCCGGGCTACAAACCTGTACAACATGTCACTGTACTGAATATTGTAGGCAGTTGTAACACAGTGGCAAAGTAGTAGTGGATCTAAACTTACACAGAGAAAATGTACAGTAAAAAAATGGTTTTTAAAAAACATAAAAGACGGTACATCTGGCTAGAGCACTTACATGATGGCGCTTAAAGGACTGGAAGTTGCTCTGGGTGAGTCAGCAAGTGATTGGTGAGTGAATGTGAAGGCCAAAGGCATGACTGTACACCACTGTAGATGCTGCACACTTAGCCTACACTAAGCTATTTGAAAATGAATTTCTCTTTAATAGTAAATTAACCTACATTTCCTGTAGCTTTTTTTCTTAATGTAAAACAAATGCTTAAATTTTTGAAGTATTGTTTTTTAAAAATATTATGCTTAAGCCAGGCTTAATGATAAGCACAAAACTTACCAGTTTACATTTTTTTAAACCACAACAAACTCAAACAACCCTTCTATGCATTGCACTAATTCTAGGTGCAATAGGAAATCTTAAACTTAGAAACATGATTTCATTTTCTGGAATTGGATGATCTCCTTTTTCAGAGAGCAAAAATAAGTATAATTACCCTTGCTTACTACAGATTTGCCCCTTCTGGCTCACAGAAAGGCTACTTTCTGCTGATTTAAGATGTAATACCCATTACAAAGTGGGCAAAAGATATGAATAGACACTTCTCAAAAGAAGACATACGAGCAGCCAACAGATACATGAAAAAATGCTCAGCCTCGCTAGTCATCAAAGAAATGCAAATTAAAACCACACTGAGATACCACCTAACTTCAGTCAGAATGGCCATCAGTAACTCAAAAAACAACATATGCTGGAGAGGATGAGGGGGGAAAAGAAACACTTCTACACTGTTGGTGGGAGTGTAAACTAGTACAATCTCTGTGGAAAACAGTTTGGCAACTCCTAAAAGATCTAAAAATTGATCTCCCATACATCCCCACAATCCCCCTTCTGGGAGTATACCCAGAGTAACACAAATCACTCTATAAAAATGATACCTGTACATGCATGTTTATTGCTGCATTATTCACTATAGCAAAAACACGGAATAAAACATGCTGCCCATTGAAAGAGGACTGGATTTAAAAATGTGGTACATATACACAATGGAATATTATACAGCCATAAAAAGACAAAATTATGAACTTTGCAGCAACTCTATAATACTGAGTGATCTATCACAGACACAAAGAACTGAGAACTAGAGCACTTACATGATGGCGCTTAAAGGACTGGAAGTTCTCACTCCTAAGTGAATCTTGAGCAATTATGATAATACTATAAGAAAGGGATTGGAAGTAGTGGGAAACTGAGGTGGGGGGTGGAATACCTCATCAACAAGGGTACTTGCATATTCGTATGCTTAATCTTGAAATGTACCACACAAGTTTAAAATTAAAAAAGACTGAAAAATTAAATTGTTTTGTTGATATTTTCTATAATATTTTTGTCTTCCATGTCCTGTATTTGGGCTCTTATTTTTGTGATTTGGATTCTTCTGCTAAAGTTGGGGTTTTGGTGGTCTTCTCTTTCCAGCTCCCTTGGGTGATTTGTTAGGCTCTCCACATGGGATCTTTCCATTTCCTTGATGTGTTCTTCTAGAGATATAAATTCTCCTCTTAGAACTGTTTTCCTGGCATCCTAGAGGTTTTGGTAAGATGTTTCATTTTCATTTGTTTCTAGGAATCTTTCAATTTCTTCTCTGATTTCAGTGTGGACCCATTCGTTGTTCAGCATCAAGCTGTTTAGTATCCATGTCTTTGTGGGTTTTGGGGAAATGTGGTTGGTTTTGGTATTTATTTTTATTCCACTGCGGTCTGAGAATGTGCATGGCAAGATTTCAACCTTATGGAACTTGTTTATGCTTGATTTATGGCCTAGGATGTGACCCATCCTGGATTATGTTCCATGTGGTGATGAGCAGAATGTATATTCTGTGGTTGTTGGGTGGAATAATCTGTAGGTATCTGCTGAGTCCATTTCATCAAGTGTTGAGCTTAGGTTGTGGATCTCCTTGTTGATTTTTTGCCTCGATGATCTATCTAGGGCTGTCAGTGGGGTATTCAAGTCCCCTGCTCAAAGAGTGTTAGAGTCAATATCTTTTTTAGTTTATTTAGTAGTTGTTTCGTAAATGCTGGTGCTCCTATGTTGGGTCCATATATGTTTAGGATGGATATTTCTTATTGATAGATTAAACCTTTTATCATTATGTAATGTCCTTTGTCATTTTTTAAAATTTTTGATAACTTAAAGGTTGTTTTAAGATTGCAACTCCTGCCTTCTTTTGTGATCCATTTGCCTGGGAACTCGTTCTCCATCTTTTAATTTTGAGTCTGTGTGTGTCCCTTGTAGTGAGATGAGTCTCCTGGATATAGCAAATAATGGGGCCACAGTTTCTTATCCAGTCCACCATTCTGTGGCTTTTCAGTGGTGCATTTACTCCATTCACATTCAGGCTGATAATTGAAATGTGATTCCTTATTCCTGTCATAAGGTTCTTATAAAGTTTTTTCTTTGTTGGCTTGTTTTCTTTTGGCTTTGAGGTTAATGTATGCATGTGTTTTCACTGTATTCTCTGTTGATTCTGTGCTCTGCTGTTCTCTTGAGAAGTGTGTAGTGATTCTTTTTTTTTCTTTCTTCTGTGCTTAATACCTTTTTAAGTGTCTCCAGTACAGCTGTTCTGGAAGCTGCATAATCTCTTAGGGATTGGATGTCTGGGAAGAATTTTAATTCTCCATCACTGACGAAACTGAGCTTGGTTGGATAGGAAATTCTTGGTTTAAATTGTTTTTCTTTGAGAACTTTGAATATAGCACTCCAATCTCCTCTTGCTTATAGTGTTCCTGCCAATAGGTCTGCTGCTATTCTGATTGGATTTTCCCAGTAGGTAGTCTGACCTTTCTCTCTTGCTGCCTTTAGGAAATTTTCTTTTGTGCCTACATTGTGTAGGCAAATTACTATATGTCTAGGGGTTGGACTTCTCATTTGATGTCTTGTGGGGTTTCTCTGTATCCCTTGTGCTTGACTGGTCACATCTCTGGTGAGATGCGGAAAGTTTACTTGGATTACCTCCTGGAATACTTGTTCCAAGTTTTTCTCATTTTCCCTTTATTCTTCTGGGATACCAATCAGGCATAGGTTTGGTATAACCTTGATAAAATTGCACATCTCTTGTAGGCTTTGCTCTTTCTTTCTATGTTTTTTTTACAGATCGAGTTAATTCAATGTTCTGGTCTTCAAGTTCTGAGATTCTTTCTTCAGCTAGATTAATTCTGCTTTCCATGCTTGCCACCTTGTCATTTATTTCCTGGATGAAATTTTTATTGCCAGAATCTCTGTTACAAGTTCTTTCAGTGTTGCCTCTTGTCTTTCTTGAATCTTATTCACTCTTTCCAACCATTCCCTGATCCCTGTCATATTCTGGGGCCAGTCGTTAGTGACTTCCATTGTTTGGGCACCAAGTTCTGATTTCTCAAGAGTTTTGTCTTTGGTAGACTTGGGATTGCCTGAGGTGCTCCTTTGACTTTTCCTCATTAGTGACAGATCTCTTGTTTTTTCTTTAGTTCTGTTATTCAGTGTCAGTGGGAGATGTTTTCCCTTCTGATGTTTGCTCAGTTCTCTGCTCTTCCCTGATCTGGGCTCTGGATTTGTTCTATTTTGAAATAGGATGGTTGATGTGAAGTTTTGCTCTCTCCTGTAGTTTTTGAAATCCAAGTAAAGTGGGAGATGGGGTGCTAGGAGTAAAATGCTACTTGCAAATTAAAATGTTCACTTATTGTGGTATGTTGTCCCTGAGATCCACTCTCCACCAGCACTCTGTATGATGATACAAAGCAGAAACCAACCCACACTACACAACAATCTGCAATAACAACAAAGCAAGACAAAACAAACCACAGCAACAGAAAAACCCCAAGAAAACTAAACATAAACACACATGGCTAGTACAAAGTGAATAGAGAAGAAAGACAAAAAGACCGAAGGGGGAAGAATAAGAAAAAAAGGGGGAAAAAGGGGGGGAATCAGGTGGAACCCTCACACATATATTGACACACCCTTTGAATTATAAAAAATAAATATAAAAAACCCCAGAAGAACGAAAGAGCAAAAACCAACAACAAAATCAAAAGATGGACACTCAATCATTCACATACACACATAAACAGAGAATGACAACTAAAAGCAGAAAGAAACAGAGAAAGAAAAGAAAAAAAAAATTAGGAGGGGATGCAGGTCAAAGCCTCACATACATTTTCATGAACAAAGGAAAAATATTTTAAAAATAGATGAACCAACAAGCAGTCAGAAAATTTTTAAAATTAAAAATTAATTGAAAATTAAAAAAAAAAAAACAGAACAAAAAGAAAAAACAGAAAGCAAAGACAACAAAACCTGTCCCCTTGTGGCAGGCTCTGTAATTGTTCCTCTAATCAGATCTCTCCTGCAGAGCCACCTCTTTCACTCTCAGCTCAGGGAACAAAGCGGGGAATGTGGAGGGGCAGTGGAGGTGGGTGGGGCTGCAGTCCTCCCCTCCCTCTCTCATATGGTCAGGGAGATCTCTGGTGAGGATGTACAGGATAGTCTCTTCCCCAGGTATGTACTCTCACGAGGTTGCCCCAGCCAGGCCTATCCTGGAATGGGGTTTTCCTTTTGCCACTGATGTCCAGACTCCATCTGGGTTTGCCCCTCCCAGTCGTAGCTAAGCTGTGTGGGTCTGACATTCAGAGGATTGCTGGGGAGGAGGGGGTTTGGGTCAGCCCTGGACTCACCACTGATATCTTTGGAGTTCTTCCTCATCCTTTTCTAGCCACACCCTTTGCTCCACAGCTGAATCAGGGTAGGGGGTGGGGCACCTGGAGTTCAGCACTAGTCAGGTCCCTCTGAAGTTTGTGCTCTCAGGATATTTCCTCTGGACTATGATCCAGCCCTGAGTAGTTGATCTGCCATTCACAGAGATTGGATCTCTGAGCTCCATCTGCAACCCCTTCCAGTGACTTGTTAGGTCTTTCTCCTACTTCAATGATAGGAAAGCCACTGGGGCAATAGTTTGTCTGTGTTGCTTAGGCAACAAGGGGAGCTGGGTGGAGCAGTGCAAATCTATGCCTGGAAAATGGCTGCGGTGGGTGGCTCCCCACTAGGCATGTATTTCTCTCTCCAGATTCCCTCAATGTTCTCTCTCCACTAATCAAATCCTGCGCTTCAGCAGGTCCGGTATGCCAGGTGATGGTGTGCGCTGGGTGCCAGGTGCTGGGAGTCAGCTGGATTCAGCAAGCTTTTCTCAGGCACTTTCCCACAGGCTGCAGATATTTCTGCTGCAATCTTGACAGCTGCATTCTAACTTCAGGGCGGTGGGGGCTTGTAGTCGCCCTCAGAGGGGGGACCCAGGTGCATGCAGCCAAGTATACCCTCAGATGGACTTTCACACTCCCACCAGTGCCCAATACTCATGTGGAGAGTCTTTATTGTCACTTGCCTCCACAGAGATTTTTCCAGACTGACCTGTTGGCTGTGATCTTAAACTCTGCCCCCCACCATTGTTTCAATCTGCATGTGGAAAGACAGGTGTCCCAACATTATTTACTGAATAGGTTCTCTCTTCCCAGTGGTTGTTGGTGTCTCTTGCCCACTTTTTAACAAGGCTATTGTTTTTTGTCCTTTCAGCTCTTTTGAGTCCCTTGTAGATCCTGGATGTTAGGTCTTTGTCAGATACACAGTTAGCCAAAATTTTTTCCCCATTCTTGGGTGTGTCTTCTCTCTCTCGATGCTTCTTTTGCTGTGCAAAAACTTTTCAGTTTGATGAGGTCCCACTTGTCTATTTTATCTCTTATGACATACACTTTTGGGGTTATGATCAAGAATTGGTTGCCTATTCCGAAGTGCATAAGGGTTTCTCCTGCATTTTATAAGATTCTGATAGTTTTATGTTTAGGTCTTCGATCCATTTAGAGTTAATGTTTGTGTATGGTGATAAGTAGGGGTCCTGTTTCATTCTTTGGCATTTGTTTTTCCAGAACCATTTGTTGATTAAGGTCTCCTCTCCCCAGTGATTGTTACCGATGACTTTGTCAAAGATGAGCTTATTGTGAAATCAAGTTTTTGCTTCTGGAATCTCTATCCTCTTCCATTTATCTATATGCCTATTCTTGTACCAGTATCAAGCTGTTTTATTATAACTGTATAGTAAGATCTAAGGTCTGGAATTGTGATACAGCCTACTCTGTTTCTTTTGCTGAGGATTGTTTTGGCTATTTGTGCATTTTTTGTTTCCATATGAATTTCTGTATTGCTGTTTACAGGTCTAGGAAGAATGATGTTGATAATTTGATGGGTAGTGTGTTGAATCTATAGATTGCCTTGGGTAGGATGGACATCTTAACAATATCGATTCTTCCAATCCACGAGTATATTTTTCCATTTGTGTCATCTTTGATTTCTTTAAACAGTGTTTTTGTAGTTTTCATTGTAAAGGTCTTTTACTTCTCTGGTTAGGAAGATGCCAAGGCAACTTTTACTAGGCTTCAATTTTGGTTTAGGTCAAAATCCTCATGGGTTGGTCTGGGCAGGGAAAGGGTCGAGTGGGCAGGGCTGATCATGGAGGCAGGGCCAGGGTCTCGCACCACCAGGTGATGTATGACTGCGACATGAAACCAAATGAGCACCTTGTCTGCAGGTACACACAGTTCACCTACCACGGTGCAAATTACCTTGCCCTGAACGAGGAAATGCACTCCTGGACAATGGCAGACATGGGGACTCAGATCTCAAAGTGCAAGTTAGAAGAGAGTGATGTCACAGAGCACACTAGGGCCTACCTGGAGGGCAGGTGTGTGGAGTCACTGCACAGACACCTGGAGAACTGAAAGGAGACCCTGCAGTACACGGGTACCTGGGTCCATGGGGTACCTCGTCAATCTCCTGCAGATCTTCCAGGTGGCTCCCCACAGGGAGAGGAGGATGAAAAGCCTATGAAAGTAGAGGCTGGAGAAGGAGACACATAGAGGAATAGGATTTTGAAAATCTCTCACATATACTGAGGAATCTAGAATGCCACATGCATGCCCAGGGCTAAACACATACTCATGAAAACCTGAGATGATGTTAAGCTTTTACCATTGGCTGAGCTTTAGGTTTCCTGGATCAGTAAATGAAAGCTAAGGTGGAGTTGTAAATGGCCAAGTTAAGTGTTGAAAGAGTGCCCCAGCACAGAGTCAATCTGTGAAGTCTAGGGGAGGAGTATTTATTATTCTTAGTATTATTTAGCTCAAACTATTTAAGGAAATCTCTGTCAAATTACTGGCTGATGACTAATGGAATATATTTTAGTGACCACACAAAAAAATATAATTTTTACCACACATAAAACAATATTTACAAAAATAATTTAGAAAAGTCACTAACTAAAGGAACAACTACAGTCTACAACAAATAGCAATAAGAAACTCTGGGGTGGAGGAAAGATATGACTTCCATATGTGCCACATTAAAGTATTCAAAATGTCCAGTTTTCAACAAAATATTATGATCTATAAAAAGATTCAAGAAGGTGGCCCATTCATAGGGAAGAAAATGAAGCAACAGAAATTATCCCTGAGAAAGCCAAGTCATTGGACTTACTAGACAAAGACTTTGAATAAATTGTCTTCAATATGTTCAAATAGCTACAGGGAACCATGCCAAAGAAAAAAGAAGCCAGGAGAATAATATTACAGTAAGTAAAGACTGTTAATAAGGAGATAGAAATTACAATTAAGATTTTAAAATGTAGAATGAAAATGTATAATTGCTCAAATAAAAAAATTCACTAGAGAAATAAACAGCAGAATTGAACACGCAAAAGAATTAGTAAATTTGAAGAGAACTTATTTGAGATTACAGAATGTGAGGACTAAAAGATTAAAAAAAGAATAAAGTGGAAGAATTTTTTTTAAAAAGGATAAAGAACAAAGTCTAAGTGACTAAGAAAATACCTTCAGTCTGGCCAATATATTCCTAGGTTAGCAGACAGAATAATCAGAGAGTTAAATATAGGTCAATTAAGAGTATGCAGTCTGAGGACCAGAAAGAAAAAAATATGGAGGCAAATAATTACAGCCTATAAACCTCTGGACACCATCAAATATACTAACATATGTATAATGGGAGTCCCCAAAGGAGAAGAGTGATTGAAAAAGACTAACCCTGAATTGTACCCCACATCTTTATAATAAATAAATAAATTTTAGAAAAAGACAGTAAGAGTATGTAGTGAAATGTCAAGTGAAAATTGTTTACAGTTGATAAAAGATGTGAATCTACACATTCAAGAAGCTTTAAGAACTCCATGTAGGACAAAAAGATTCACACAAAAGCATAATATCAATGAAGGACAAACAGATAATCTTGCAAGCAGTAAGTAATAGCCAACTCATTATGTACAAGGTATCCTCATTTAGGCTAACAGCTAATTTCACTGAGGAAATGACATGTTTAAAGTGCTGATAGAATAAAGAGGTCAATCAAAAAATTATTATTTAGAAAAACTATCTTCACAAAGAAATGGAAGAATATTCCATGCTCAAGGATAGCAAGCATCAACATTGTTGAGATGTTTATCCTGGAGGCAGGGGGAGGATGGCAGCTGAGCCAGTCAGACTATGTGAGTCCCGGTGTGAGCGAGTGAGTGTATGGAAAATTTTGTGTACGTGCTGGTGAGCGAGTGGACATGTGAGTGGCTGACTGAGTGAGGGCTAGGCAGCTAGTAGCCAGGGCTCTCGTGGTGCAGCTGGTGCCACACTCCTGAGCTTGGACCCTAGTGATTCCCAGGATGCAGAATCCAAGCGCCATTTTCTTTCTTTAAAGAAAAAAATCATTAAAACCCTCCCTGGGAAGAAAATGCTGGGAGAGACTGTGTAAGTGGGAGCTCGAGAGCAAATGGCCAGGCCCCTGATGCAATAGCTGGTGCTGCAGCTTCTCTGCTTGGTCCCTGGTTCTTCTGAGGTCATAGAAGCTGAGTGTCATTTTTTTTAATGGACAGAAGTTTTCCTGTGAAAAGCGCAGGGAGACACTTTTGCCCCAGGCTCTCCCTTGCCATTGGCAAGAGAGACTGCCAGCTCACGGCTTTGCCTCACCACTTTCATTGCCTGGCAGGGCACTGGCAGTAGGGGCTGCAGAGGGAGTCCAGAGGCAAAGTCCCATGGAAGAGGACTAGCGAGGCACCCCACCACCATCTTGAAGGCAGGGCAGAAAAGTGCTCCGGCATGCTGACCATGGAGCAACAGATCTGATCTCTGTGACTGGCAGATCAAACTACTCGGGATTGATCGTGACCCATAGGGAATATCCTGAAATCACACACTTGGAGGGACCTGACAAGTGCTGAGTTCCAGGTGCCCCCCTCCCTACCCTGATCCAGCACGGGACAAATGGTATGACCAGAAAAGGATGAGGAAGGACTCGAAAGAGATCAGTGGTATCCCAAACCTCCTCCTCCCCAGCAATCCTCTGAATATTAGAACTACATAGCTGGGCCACAACTGCGAGGAACAAACCCAGATGGAGCCTGGATGTCAGTTGCAATAGGAAAGCTCCATTCCGGGACACTCCTGACTGGGGCACCCCCAGTGAGTACATACCTGGGGAAAAGACAACCCTGTACCTACCCACTGGAGGAGATCTCCCTGATCATATAAGAATGGGAGGGGAGGACTGCAACCACACCCACCTCCACTGCCCCTCCTCTTTCCCTGCTCCAGATATTGAGGAGAGAGTGAAAGAGGTGGCTATGTGGGAGGGACCTAATTAGAGGAACAATTAGAACCTATCACAAGAGGGCAAGATTTTTTTTAATTTTTAATTTTTATATTTTTAAAACTTTTTAAAATTCTTTGACTGAATGTTAGTTCATCTATTTTTTAAAATATTTTTCCTCTGTGCATGAATGTGTGTGAGGGTTTGATCTACATCCCCCCATTTTTTTTCTTTTTCTGTTTCTTTCTTCTTTTATTTGTTGTTTTCTGTTTGTGTGTGCATATAAAAGATTGAGCATTCATCTTTCAATTATGCTGTTCTTATTAGTTTGTTTTGCTCTTTTGTTTTTCTGGGGGGTTTTATTTTCATTTTTTATAATTTAAGTTGTGTGTCAATATATGTGTGAGGGTTTCATCTGAATTTCTTTTTTTTTGGTCTTTCTGTTTTTCTTCTATATTCACTTTGTGCTAGGCATGTGTGTGTATGTTTAGTTTTCTTGTTGTTGTTTGTTTTGTTACACGTTGTTGTTATTCCAGCTTGTTTTGGGGTGTGTGTGTATATCTGTGTCTGCATGTGTTCAATTGTTTTTCCCATTGGTGTCTGCTTTGCATCATCATATAAAGTGATGGTGGGGAGTGGGTCTCAGGGAACACATACAACAAGTGAACATAGTAATTTGCAAGTCATTTCCGAGTCCTAGCACCCCATCCCCTACTTTAGTCAAATTTCAGAAACTACAAGAGACAACAAAGCTTCCCATTCACCAGTCTACTTCAAAGTAGAACAAATCTAGAGCCCAGATCAGGGGAGAATAGAGGATTGAGCAAGCATCAGAAGGGAAAGCCTCTCCCACTGACACTGAATAACAGAAATAAAGGGAAAAACAAGAGATATGTCACAAGTGAGGAAAAACCAAAGGAAGACCACAGGCAATGTCAAGTGTAACAAAGACAAAACTCCTGAAAAATCAGACCTTGGTACCCAAACAATGGAAGTCACCAACAACTAGCTTCAGAATACGACAGGGATTAGGGAATGAATGGAAAGAATAAATAAGACTCAAGAAAGACAAGATGCAACACTGAAAGAATTTGTAACAGAGATTTTGGCAATAAAAAAATTTCATCCAGGAAATAAATAACAAGATTATAAGCATGAAAGCAGAATTAATCTAGCTGAAGAAAAAAATCTCAGAACTTGAAGACCAGAACATGGAATTAACATAGAAAAAAGACCCAGAAAGAAACAACAAAGCCTACAAGAGGTGTGTGATTATATCAAGAGACTGAACATATGTCTGATTGGTATCCCAGAAGAAGAAAGAGAAATGGAGAACAACTTGGAGAAAGTACTCCAGGAAGTAATCCAAGAAAACTTTCCCCATCTCACAGAGATGTGACCAGTCAATCACAAGAGATACAGAGAACCCCAACAAGACATCAATAGAGAAGACCAACCCCTAGACACATGGTAATTTGCCTACACAAAGTAGGCACAAAAAAAATTCTAAAGGCAGCAAGAGAGAAAGGTCAGACTACCTACCAGGGAAAACCAATAGGAGCAGACCTATCAGCAGAAACACTCCAAGCAAGAAGGGACTGGAGTCCTACTTCAAGTACTCAAAGATAAACATTTTGAACCAAGAATCTCAAAACTTGAAGACATGGAATTAACCTGACCTGTAAAAAACATAGAAAAAAGAAACTCAGAAAGAAAGCACAAACCTACAAGAGATGTGCAATTACATCAAGAGGCTGAACCTACACCTGCTTGGTATCCCAGAAGAAGAAAGAGAAATGGAGAACAATTTGGAGCAAGTATTTCAGCAGGTAATCCAGAAAACTTTCCCCATCTCACCAGAGATGGGACTAGCCAAGCACAAGAGACACAGAGAACCCCCACAAGACATCAAAAGAGAAGACCAACCCCTAGACATATAATAATTCACCTACACAAAGTAGGCACAAAAGAAAAAATCCTTAAAGACAGCAAGAGAAAAACGTCAGACTACCTACCAGAGAAAATCAATAGTAGTGGACCTATTGGCAGAAACACTACAAGCAAGAAGGCACTGGAGCCCTATATTCAAGGACCTCAAAGATAAACAATTTCAACCAAGAATTTACTATCCAGTCAAGGTCAGTTTCATCAGTGATGGAGAATTAAAATCCTTCCCATACATCCAATCCCTAAGAGATTATGCAGCTTGCAGACCAGCTCTACAGGAGACACTTAAATGGAATTAAGCACAGAAGAAAGAAAAAAAGAATGACTACACACTTCCCAAGAGAATAGCAGAAAACAGAACCAACAAAGAATAGAGCACAACAAGAAACTTGAAAACACACACATACAACAACCTCAAAGCCAAAAGAAAACAAGCAAAAAAAACTTTATAAGAACCTAAAGACAGGGATAAATAATCACATTTCAATAATCAACTTGAATGTGAATGAACTAAATGCACCACTGAAAAGAAACACAATGGCAAACTAGGTAAGATATCATGACCCAATTATTTGCCACATCCAGGAAACTCATCTCACCACAAGGGATGTGCACAGACTCAAAGTAAGAGGATGGAAAACGAGTTTCCAGGCAAATGGATCACAAAATAAGGTAGGAGTTGTGATATTAATATCAGGTAAAACACCCTTTAAGCTATCAAAAATTTTAAAAGATACAAAAGTACACTACATAATGATCAAAGTTTCAATCCATCAACAAGAAATATACATCCTAAATATATATGCACCCAACACAGGAGTACCAGCATTTACCAAGTAATCTAAAAAACTAAAGTTTACTAAGTAAACTAAAAAAAGATATTGACTATAACTCTATTATAGCAGGGGACTTGAATACCCTACTAACAGCCCTGGTGAGATCAATGAGGCAGAAAATCAACAAGGAGGTTCAGAATCTAAACTTGACACTCAAACAAGTGGACTTAATAGATACCTACAGATTATTTCACCCAACTATCACAGAATATACGTTCCACTCATCACTACATGGAACATACTCCAAGATCAATCACATCCTTGGCATAAATCAAGCATAAACAAATTCCATAAAGTTTAAATATTGCCATAAACATTCTCAGAACACAGGGAATAAAAATAAATATCATCACCAACAAAATTTCCCCAAAGACCGAAAGACATTGACACTAAACAGCATGATGTTGAACAACCTCTGGGTCAACACTGAAATCAAAGCACAAGTTAAAAGATTCCTGGAAACAAGTAAAAATGAAGAAACATCTTACCAAAACCTCTGGGATGCCATGAAAACAGTTCTAAGAGGGAAATTTATATCTCTACGAGTACACATCAAGAAAACGGAAAGATTACAAGTGGAAAACCTTGCAAATCACCTAAGGATGCTGGGAAGAGAAGACCACCAAAACCCCAACTTTCGCAGAAGAATCCAAATCACCAAATAAGAGCCCAAACACAAGACAAAGAATACAAAAAAATATCATAGAAAATATCAACAAACAAAAAACAAGTTCTTTGAAAGAATTAACAAGATTGATGGACCCCCAACCCAGCCAGAATGACCAAGAAACAAGAGAGAAAAAGTCCAAATAAACACAATCTGAAATACAAAAATCAAATCACAACTGACCTCAAAGAAATACAAAAGATTATCAGAGATTACTATGTACTCTATATGGAAACAAACTTGATAACCTAAATGAAATGGAGAACTTTCTAACATCACACAACCCCCCCAGGTTGAAACAAGAAGACAATGAGACACTAAATAGACCAATAACAACCATGGAAATTGACTCTGTCATACGAAAACTACCTACTAATAAAAGCCCTGAACTGGATGACTTTCCAACAGAATTCTAAAAAACATACAAGGAGGAGCTGATACCAAACCTTTGGAAGGTATTCCAGGCAATTGAGAAGGAGGGAATTCTCCCCAAATCATTTTACAAAGCTAACATCACATTGATACCCAAACCGGGTAAGATCCAAAAAAGAGAACTATAGGCCAATATCCCTTATGAACATAGATGCAAAAATCCTCAAAAAGATTCTAGCAAATTGGATCCAAAAACATATCTCTAAATCAAGATAGGCTTAATTCCCAGGACGCAGGGCTGCTTCAACATTTGCAAGACCATAAATGTAATCAAATACATTAAAATATGTAAAAATGAGAACCACATGATTATATATCACTAGATGCAGAAAAAGCTTTAGATAAAATTCAGCATCCTTTCTTGATAAAAACTCTCAAACACCTAGGTAGAGAAGGAACATACCTCAAAATAGTAAGTTCCATTTACGATAAACCCACAGCTAACATATTGCTAAATGGATAGAAACTGGAAATATTTCCCATAAAAACTGTAACACAACCAGGCTTCCCACTCTCACCGCTCTTGTTCAACATTGTGCTGGAAGTCCTAGCTCAGACAATCAGACAAAAGAAGGAAATCAGGGGTATTCAAATAGGAAAACGAGAAGTCAAGTTATCGCTCGTTGCTGATGATGTGATCCTATACCTTAAGAATCCAAGGGAATCTTCCAAAGCCTGCTTGCACTGATAAAGGACTTTGGCAAAGTCTCAGTGTATAAAATAAATATGCAAAAGACAGTTATATTCCTACACACCAACAAAAAAGTAGGCAGAGACCCGAATTAAAAGCACAATCCCATTCATCATAGCCACCAAAAAAATGAAATACCTGGGCATCTTCCTAACCAGAGAAATGAAAGACCTTTACAATGAGAACTACAAAACACTGCTCAAAGAAATTCAAGATGACAGAAATAAATGGAAAAATATTCCATGCTCATGGATAGGAGGAATCAACATTGCTAAGATGTCCATCCTACTAAAGGCAATCTACAGAATCAACGCAATACCAACATCATTCTTTTCAGACCTGGAAATGACAATACAGAAATTCCTATTGGAACAAAAATGACTACAAATAACCAAAACAATCCTTAGCAAGAGACACAAAGCAGGAGGTATCACACTTCCGGACTTCAAACTTTACTATAAGGCTACAGTAATCAAAACAGCCTGGTTTGGTACAAGAACAGGCACATAGACCAAGGGAACAGGATAGAGATTCTGGAAGCAAAGCCTCAATTTCTAAACCAACTCATCTTTGACAAAGGCTCCAACAACAACCACTGGGGAGAGGAGAACTTATTCAGTAAATGGTGCTGGGAAAACTGACTGATCACATGCAAAGGTTAAAACAGGACCCCTACCTATCACCATACACAAAAATTAACTCTAAATGGATCAAAGACCTAAACATAAAACGTCAAACTATAAGAATCATAGAAAACGCAGGAGGCACCCTTATGGAAATTGGAACTGGCAACCAATTCCTATTCAAAACACTAAAGGTCCATACCTTGAGAAATAAGATAGACAATTGGGACCTCATCAAACTAACAAGCTTCTGCAAAGCAAAAGAAACCATTACGAGAGCAGGGAGACATCCCACAGGATGGGAAAACATATTTGCCAACTGTATATCTGACAAAAGCCTAACATACAGGATCTACAAGGAACTCAAATGCGCTAAAAGGAAATAAACATACAGCGCATTAAAAAGTAGGTAAAAGGCATGAATAGACACTTCTCAAAAGAAAATGAATACGGGCAGCCAACAGACATGTAAAAGTGCTCAGCCTCACTCATCATCAAAGAAATGCAAACCATAACCACAGTGAGATACCACTTAACCCCAGTAAGAATGGCCATCATTGGGTAAAACAAATAACAACAGATTCTGGCAAGGATGCAAAGAGAAAGGAATACTTCTATACTGCTGGTGGGAATGTAAACTAGTGCAACCTCTTGGAAGACAGTGTGATGATTTCTGAAAGAACTAGAAATTGACCTTCCATAATGTCCCAGCAATTCTCCTATTGGGAATATATGGAGGAACTCATATCATTCAATACCAAAGACACCTGCCCACGTATTTTTGTTGCAGCTTTATTCACAATAACAAAAACATGGAATCAACCATGTAACCCGTTGAAGCTGGACTGGATTTAAAAAAAAATGTGGTACATATACATGATGGAATGTTATGCAGCCACAAAGATAGACAAACATATGCACTTCACAGCAACTTGGATGGATTTGGAGTCAATCATATTCAATGATCTATCACAGAAACAAAGAACAGAGTACCATGATTTCACTCATAAGCGAACCTTGAACAATTATTATAATACTATAAGAAACGGATTGGCAGTAGTGAGAAACTGTCAGGGGGAGGGTGTGATTGGCAGTTGAGGGAAACCGCTAGGGGAGGGAGGGGATAATTCATCAACAAGGGTACCTGCGTAATCAAGGTTTGTATACTCAACCCTGAATTGTACCACACATCTTTGTAATAAAAAAAAGAAATATAAAGAGAAAAGAAAGTATAAAAGAAATATAAAGAGTAGGGTGATAATATTAATTACCTTAGTAAACTGGGTGCAGATTTAGTGATAATAGAGCTATAAAAATACATTTATGCATATTTTCTTTGCTTCATTTTCTATCATGAGCATATATTCTTTTTACACTAAAATTTTAAAAAAAGAAAATTAAGGCCTAGCGCCGTGGCTCACACTTGTAATCCTAGCACCTTGGGAGGCTAAGGTGGGAGGAGTGCCTTAGCCCGGGAGTTCAAGACTAGTCTGAGCAACATAGTTAAGATTTTGTTTCTACAAAAAAAAAAAATTAGCTGGACATAGTGGCGCATGCCTATAGTCCTAGCAACTCAGGAGGCTGATATAGGAGGATCGCTTGAGCCCAGAAAGTAGAGGATGAGATGAGCCATGATCGTGCCATGCCACTCCAGCTTGGGTGACAGAGTGACACCCTTAACTCAAAAAAAAAAAAAAAAAGAAAGAAAGAAAGAAAAGAAAATTAAGAACTTTGAAAGTGTTGCAGCCAAATAAAAAAACAGTTGTCTGGAATTTCTTCCTGGAGAATTGGCTCAAGCTGAAAAATTGGAAGAGAAGGAAAATGTAAACATGGAGCCATAAGACAAGGTAGAAACAAGATGACAAATCCAAGAAGTGAATGTGAACATTGTAAAAAGCTCTTGGGGAGTTAGAAATGACTGGGTTCATGTGAGAGGGAAACTGCAGCCTAGATCACAAGAGGGCCAGATACCATGGGCAGGGGTTGGAATCACATGAGTTTTCTACTCATTTTCTCTTCTTCCCCCTCCACCATCTCAGCAAGATCATTACCTAATTTATAGCCTCTACCTTTAGAAGGATCTGTATCATTTGGAGATTTTGACATTAGGCAGATACTTCTTTAGCTCTTTTGGTGTAGGGAGCTATATCAGTGTTAGTTTTTCAAGGAAAACAGACTGACTCTGGTACTTTAGAAATAAAGTATGTAATATGAGTAAGAGACTACACTAATGTTTAAAAATATGGGGGCAGCAAATATTGGTGTAGTCATGTGACAGACAATAATGTCTGTATCCTAATTTCTGGAACCTGTGACGATGTCACCTATTATGGCAAAAGGGAACTTTCAGATGTGATTAAGTTGAGAAGGGAAGATTATCCTGGATCATCCAGGTAGGTCCAATAACCATAATTGTCCTTATAAGTGAAGAGGTAGATAGTGGAGTCAGAGTTAGAGAAGTAGATGTGACAACAGAATCAGAGGTCAAAGTGAGGTGGCTGCTGGCTTGGAAGATGGAAGAAGAGACCACAAGCCAAAGAATGAGGGAGACCTTGAGAAGCTGGGAAAGTGAAAGACACAGATTTGCTTCTTAGAACCTCAAAAGGAATGTAGCCCTGATGACACCTTAATTTTATCCCAGAGAGATACATTTCAGACTTCTGAATTATAGAAAAGTAAGATAGTAAATTTGTGTTGTTTTAAGCCACCTGGTTGTGGTAACTTGTTACAACAGCAACAAGATACTGACAACAGTCACCACTGGAGCTCTTGGATGCTGCAGCTGGGGAATCAGAGAAGTGTATGCTGAAGTCCTCAGCCTGAAGCGCTGGTGGGAGGTTCTCAGAATCCTGCTGGGAGGTTGCTGTAATTCTCCAGAACTTCTGAGAAAACTTCTGCCTCTCATTTCAGTCTGCACAGGCAAAGCAAGTGGGTCTCTAGCCTGGCACAGAAGCCAACAAGAGCCTCACATATGCCTGCAGCCACCCCTGGTGAGTCCAGCCCTGTCCCTTCAGCTCTTCTGGGCCCCATATCTCATGCATAATTCCAGTTTGCATTCCCATTGGGAATGCAAACTGGAATTATACAGGCAAGAGGATTCTGGGAGACATTTTTCCTGGCTTCTCTGCAGAGAAGGAGGCTGCTGATTTGATAAGCTACATCCTGCACATTAGTCAATAATGGCAAGTATAGGTGGGCTGGTTGACCCTTGATTGACAAGCAAAGGTTCCACAACTGATGCAAACCTATGATGTATTTAAGAGAGTAGGTTAAATTCAGCAAATATTTTTAGAAGTTACAGTGTATCAGAGATTATTTTAAAAGAGGCAATTCCATGGTGTGTACAATTTACATTAGTATTACTGAAAACGGATGCTAGAAGTCCATCGATCCGGTTAGAACTACAAATTTAAATTGGAAAATATGTGTTGTATTCTCCAAATCCTAGGGGCTCTCAATCACAATGTTTAGTTAAGCCAAAGTTTGAAATGAGTTGAAAGTTTAGGGATAAAATACCAGTAAAAAAATGAGAAAGTCAGTGCTTTTGTACTTTAATTAATCAAGTCCATAAATATTCTTTCTTTATGTGTTTCCTTCTTTAATCTAAGTAATTTCTTAGAGAGGAATATGATTGTGAAGCATGGGGTGGCCACAAAAGAAAAACAACCAACTCCAGCATTCCACACAGTCACCAATTGACCCTCAGCCCAAGACTCTGATGGCAGCTTTTGCCCTCCAAGGGAAAAGAAACATCTGAGGGGCAAACATGACTGTGTCACAAGGTGAGTATAGATAATATCCCAAACACAGTCCATGAGGTAGATGGAGAAACAGTGTAAGAAGAAAGTGTCCAGGTATCCAGAAACCTATGAGTTAGGAATACGGAACTCTCAAAGGCCACCCTCTTACATCTGCCTTCAGGTCTAGGCCTCTGTGGACTTCTGTGGCTGTGGTTGATGGGGACCCCAGTGATTCCTCTAGGGTGAGGTGTAGCTTGAGAGAGAGAAATGGGCACACACAAAACTCTGGTCTTTCATTGCTGCCCCACCATCACCCTCTGTCCCTAATTACCTATTATTCCTCTTTCAGTTTTCTCTTCTTGACTAATAACAAATCAGTTGTGTGATTCTGGCCAGGTGTAGTGGCTCAGGTCTATAATCCCAGCACTTTGGGAGGCTAAGGCAGGAGGATCACTTGAGGCCAGGAATTTGAGTTAAATTATTAGTGCACTTCTGGGTACTTCACTTCTCTGGGTTTCCATTTCCTCATCTACTTTATATGAGTCACTATTCCAAGAAACAAGGGTCAAATATAGACCATGTTTGAGGAAAAAGTAAGTAAGCCAGTGTAGTTGTGCTTATTGATCTCAGTACCTAGTAGGGGAAATGGATGTCTGTTAGTCATACCTAACATTATAAATAAATACCTTTTATTTTTATAAATAAAAATAAACATTTTTAAATAAATCAAAATTTTATAAAATAACTTCTTAAAAAATTTAGGGTAGTTTGTCTCTTGAATTCTCACCATAGAGAGACATTCTCAGTATGCAGTGTTTGCATAATAATCCCCATTTTTTAGCCAGGCTCGGTGGCTCAGCCTGTAATCCCGTGCCTTTGGGAGGCTGAGGTTAGTGGATTGCCTGAGCCCATGGGTTCGAGACCCGCCTGGGCAGCGAGACCTCATCTCTACAATAAAATCAAAAAATCAGCCAGGTGTGGTAGCACATGCCTGTAATTCCGACTACTTGGAAGGCTGAGGCGGAAGGATCGCCAGAGCCCAGCAGGTCGAGGCTACGGTGGCCGGGAGCAGCCACTGCACTCCACTCTTGGCGACAGAGTGAGACTCCAACTCAAATAATAATAATAATAATAATCCCCATTTTTAAATCTAGTCAAAAATGGAGCTTGAGGATCTTGAATGTGCTGACCTCTGTGCCCCTTCCTGGGGATAGAACAGTGAGCAGCATTTATGTTCTGGAGCTACATTGTGGGGGAGAAGAAATATGAACCAGCCAAATAGAAGCAACTGTAATGAGCACTTGAGTAAGATGAAAAAGAAGTGGGAGAACAGGTAGGAGGAGGAGCTAGGCCAGTTTTGGGAAGGCAGGCTAAAATTCACAAGAATAGCAAAGTAGAATCTAAAAACTAAAATAAAATAAGCAGGAATTAGACCCAAGCAGAGTACATGCTAAGTCCAGACCAATAAATGAAATATTGTTCAGCATATTAGTGAAACGGTAGGCAAATCACTGGCCGGCATAAGAGAAGAGAGAGGAGAAGCTAGGAAAACGTGCAGGTCCTGATCATACAGGTTTGGGGAAAAGGGTCAAGAATTTCATTTTTTATCCAGAGGTTAATAGTGAGTCACTGAAATCTTAAGCAGGAAAGAAACAAAATTGGATTTTTGGCTTCAGAAGGATGACTGTAATTATAATGCACTGAAAGCTTGGGTCAGAGCAAGACTGGAGGCATAACATGGGTTAGAGAGTTTTGGAGAATTCTGAGCTACAGAAAATGGTGACATGATCTAGGGCTATGGACACCATGCTGGGATCCAGGAGAAGGAAGGTGCTACAGATGTTGTAGCCACAAAGGCTAGAGGGTAGTGTGAGGGAATCCTCAGGCCCCAGTTGTGGAGCGGAAATCCAAGTGAAGGACAGAACAGAAGTGGGCAAGGGAGACCCTGGGCTGGAATTTTCCTTGTCTCTGGCACTAGGATGATGTGGGCAGCACAGTGTGGAGCCCAGGGTAGAGTAGGGGCAGCACGTGGACTTGTAGACCGCCATTCAACAGTATGGGGAAGCAGCCAAAGGTTACAGGAGCTGGTGGGTGAAGGTAAATCTAGAGTAGCTTGAAGATGCACAAGAAATAATCCCTGGCTCAGAACTTCTGCCCATTTGAAGGCATTTGGTCTACTTTGTAACTGATTTTGCCCACCAGCATCCCCACTCCTTTCTCATGTCTCCATCTACGATCTGACCCTTTGGTCCTCCTGGTGAACCACCCACCCCTGCCCAACTCCTGGGCAACGTCTCTTGGTGCTTCCATAATTTCTCACTAGCCTGTGGAGTCCTTCAATGCACCAGCTGGAAAAGACTGATGTGAAAGGTGTCTGGAGAGGCTAAGCCCATTTGTTCCATCCCTGTCCTTTAGGAAGCAGGAGAGGGTGAGTCACTTCAAAATCTTGGAGGAACAACCCTTGGCATGTGTGATGTGAAGTGATGGTAGAAACCTGAGAGAAAGATCTCAGGAATGTGTGTGTGTGTGTGTGTGTGTGTCTCCAGAGTGTGTGTGTGTGTGTGTGTGTGTGTGTGTGTGTGTGTCTCCAGAGTGTGTCTGTGTGTGTGTGTGTGTGTGTGTGTGTGTGTCTCCAGAGTGTGGGCCAGGATTGCATCCTCTGTGGAGAAACAGTTGAAAGCCTAGAGCTGAGAATTTCAACAGAAGGTCCCAGAAACACCCTGAGAATAACAGGATAATGAGAAGAGAGAAGGATATTTACTGGCAAGTGAGGAAGAAATAGTCTGGGGACTTTTTGTAGGTTTCGTAATTGACTATTCAAAATTGCTGATAATTTGTTAATGATAGATTCCAAAACATTTATTTAATTTCCTCTAGACACAGTGATTGCCTGTGACAGTACATAACTCAAACAGACTTTGATTTAGTCAGGGAGACTTACCCATTAATTGGAATTGTGGCTATGGCCACAGAGAGCCTGGAAGCAGTCTGTACTGGAGAACATACCAATCCCCATGGCTCCCACCAGAGCTGCCATTGTGCACCTTCAACACTGAAGGGCATGCCCTCACCAGGTTTTCCCTGCATTGAACAACCACTGTATACTTCTGGGTTCTCCTCACTTGCCTGCCATCTCCTGGTTTCCCTGCGTTACTGACACATATGCCCTGTAGATGCCACTCTGTAGAGCCCAACATCAAAAAATGTTGTGAAGGCTATAAAGGAGAAAAGGGAGTTCATGGTGCCTGGACTGCCAAATCCAACAGAGCAACAGAAAGATACCATGTTGATAAAATTGTGCTGCTGATTTTCCAAATCTTGAATGAGCATGATCCACAAGAGAGTCACGTAAAGTCTCCTTACCAAAATAGAAAACAGGCGTCAGGATCAGTTACCACAGCAAACGTAGACCCTAGGAAGTCATGGTGTTTCATATCCCATCACCTCTTTGTAGCAGCTTCAAACCTGGTCCTAACAAGAGGAATCTTTGTGGATTATGTGCCTTTGGAGAGATTTTGTGTACTTCCAGTATACAAAGCCAGATGTGGTGGCAAATCATAGTTAACATTGAGATAATGGTCCAGAGGCTGAGAAATCGATTTCAAAGCACATTTCAAAATCCTGACTTTTTAAGGCTCTTAATCATGGCCAGTTCCCAAACACCAATACATAGAAATGTAGAGTTTAGATTCAGCTTTATAATCTGGATATAATATAACAACTGCTAACACCTGCCTTGAGTCCAGCAATGATACATAAAATAATGACACATCGAAGCAGAGTCTTGAACAATCTTCAAAGCATCCCAGGGACACACTTCACCCTGTTGTACATGTAGACTGACATTCAGTGATCAATATGGAGTACAATTAGGGGGATGTTTGCTGGCAATCCATCTGTTTCCTTAGTAAGAAGCAATGTCTCCTCAGTTGAAGATGTTCAGTTTCCCCAGGTAAAAGCTAGATAATATTACCTAATTCCTGGCCTCCACAATAACCATTGGGCACCTCCAGCCCTGAGGTGAAGCGAACAAGTTCTTACAGGACAGCTTCTGTTGCACCATGTAAGGGCCTGCAGTGGAAGGAATGCAGAGTTTTAGCAGTAGGAACCTGGAAACCCACCACTGGGCACAGCACATAGTCTGCCCCTTCATGAGAAGTTTAAATTAACCACTAATCTATATTCCTGATGTACTTTTAATCATGTCAAAGCCTAGAAAGAAATTGAGGCTTGGTTACAGATGCAGAATGGTTTACAAACATCAAGCACGAAGACCCTGACTTATCTCAGGGTTTGCTTTTGGCCTGTAGGAATTAGTGATAGGGACATGCTGGAGATCTGCAGAGAACAACATGGTCATCTGTCCCACTGGAGGAAAAAGAAGTTCCAGTTCAGGCATCACAGGACCTGATTTTTTAAAATATATACTGCAGGCTTTTGAAGGAGACAGTCCTCAACACCTACAAACTCTAGAAGTTAGTTTTCAGGATCAAATAGATCTGTTCACTAAAATAAAGTTTTTGACTCATAAAGCAAACACAGTGTCTAGTAACAATGTAGGTGAGTCAATACGGTCTTTGGAAGTTATTGAATGCCTTGACCCATAGGAATGCTTCTTTTCTTTAAAAACAAAGTTAATTTTTATAAATTTCATAAATACTTAAAATAATGCATTTTTACATTTTGAGTTTTGTACTGTACTGTTGCTATCTTATATGGTGATGAAGATAGAATGCAATTTATACTTTTAGATGGAAATAATGAGATTCTTTTAACAGATATCAACATCTAAATTTGAGAGACTTGATTTTACCTTGCAACCATCCAATCAATTGCTTTTTAAACTATAGATTGTTACAGTTACATTAGTTTTCTACGATTACTGTAACAAATGTTCACAAACTTGGTGATTTAAAAGAACAGAAATCTATTATTTTGCAATCCTGGAGACCAGAACTCCAAAATCAAAATGGTAGGGTTGTACTCCCTCCAAAGCCTCTAGGGAAAAACCCATTTCTGGCATCTGCCAGTTTCTGATGGCTGCAGGCATTCCTTGGCTTGTGGCTGCATCATTCCAATCTCTGCCCCATTCTTTACATCACCTTCTACTCTTTGCAACTTTGCCCTCTGCCTCTCTTTTATAAGGATATACATGACTGCATTTAGGGTCCATCCAGATAATGCAGGCTAGCACCTCCTCTCAACACTTTTAACTTAATCATATTTGCCATATGTAATATTCTTTTTTTGCCATATAAAATAACAGCTAAATGTTTCAAGAATTTGACATGGATATCTTTTTTTTGCAGGGGAGTCATCTTTCAGCCTACCAAAGTCTATGAGTTTCCTGGAGCTTCTATAACAAATTATCACAATTTGCTTGTTTGGTGTCTTCAAACAAGACATATTTATTTACTTATAGGTCTTGAGACTAGGTCTAAAATTAGTTTCAGTGGGTGTCAACTAGGCTGTTTTTTTTCTGGAGGCTCTAGGCGAGAACCCTTGCTTACCCTTTCCTGTCTCTAGAGGCTGCTCTCTCATAACCCATCCTCCACTTCAAAGTGAATCACTTCAATCTCTCCTTTATCATATTCCCTTCTCTGACTCTGCCTCCTCCTGCATCCTCTGATAAGGATGATTGTGATTATAATGAACCTACCCAGAAAATCAAGGATAATTTATCTCAAGATCCTGAATCACAAATGAATGTTCCTTTTGCCAAGTAAGGCAACATTCATATTTTCTAGGGATTCATATGTGATTAGGGGCTATTAACCCCCTTACTACAGGTAATAATTTGTGAGTAAAATGTTTGTAGAGAAGTAAATTATTTACATTCTATCGACTGCAGTGCAATGTTGTTTATTGTGACTTTGGCATGTATTTTCTGCAATTAAAATGCCTTAAAGATTATATCATATATTGATAGTTTTTGCTTCTTTTGTATTTGAGACTGCACATTTGAGGATGTGTTTTCTAGAAACATATACAGTATTACAATATCTGAGCAGAATTAATGTAACTAAACAACAAAGATAATAAGGAAATAAAACCAAAGCTAAGAACCTACTAGCTTTCTAGGTTGTCTTTTTTTTTTTTTTTTTTTTGCAAATATGACTCAGCCAAAGTCCAAAATGCTAGTGGAATGCTTTCCTTGAAAATGCAGTAGAAATTTTCATTCTGGCTTTCTCTTACAGGAGTCACTAAATTATAAGGAAAAAATATATACTTAATAACTTTCTCAAAACAAAATGACTAAAAACATCATAGTCCTTAGGCTGAGTGAAGGAATGCTCTATTACGATGAGAAAGTGTGTTTCCTTAATCTAATATACACTAGGATTTCTATTGGGCTCACAAGTTGATATGTCTTCTCAGATCCTTTTACTTCTTCTTTCTCTCTCTATGTCAGTCAGCACCCTACCACTGGGTCAACCTTCCTCATTAGGACTTCCTCTTTCCACACCACATTGCAAAGCATAGTATAGAAATGAAAGTGCAAATTTGCTGAATTTGTTTATTAACTCTAATAGTTGTGTGCATGTGTGTGTGTCTAATTTTTAGGATTATTGGCATACATGATCATGTCGTCTTCTAACAAAGATAATTTTACATCTTCCTTTCCATTTTGGATGCTTTTAATTTATTTTTCTTGCCTGGTGCTCGGGCTAGAAATTCCAATACTATGTTAAATAGATGTGATGAGAGTGGGAATCCCTGCGTTGTTCCTAGCCTTAGAGTAACAGCCCTTTTCAGTCTCACCATTGAGTATGATGTTAGCTGTGGGCTTCTCATATATGGCCTTTATTATGTTGAGGTGGTTTCCTTCTAAGTTGTTGAGTATTTTTATCACGGAAAGCTGTTGAATTCCGTTAAATGCTTTTCTGCATCAATTGAGATGGTTATGTGAGCCATGAAAGAGTTAAGCAGGAGAGAGACCAAAGGATATTTCTCTTTACAAAGATGGCTCTGGCTGCAGGTAGCGTCTTTGGAAGAGAGAAAGACTAGAGGCAAAGAAATGTGTTCGGAAATGTTGGCAGAAATCCCAGAAACAGGTCATAATGACCTGAACTAGGGCAGTGTCCACACGCTGAGATTCGCACCCCAGACAAGAGCAGACCATTGAGATGGTGCAGCCACGTAGACCCAGTGGGAGGCAAGGCTCTACCTGAGCTGGGGGTGGGGCGCAGAGCCGAGTATTAAGCCCGTGCCTGCTGGTCAGCTGCAGGTCCAGAGGGGAAGGAGAGGACGGTCCCCCAGCTTGGGCACTGTTGCGCAAGCGAGCGACGACAGACGAGGACGCTGCGTGAAGACAGGGACGCGCAGCCTGAGGATAGAGCCAGAGCCGCCATTCAGCCACAGTGGAGCGCTACAGCGCTGCGCCACGGAAGGGAGGGACTCCGGGCGAGTGAAACCCGGATCTGTAGCCAACACGCCAGCGGAGGAACAGGAAAAGCACATTTCCTCCGCTTTTTCGACCGTATTTGCTCTCTCACGTACTATTTTCTAGCACTGGAGTCCATCGTTCTCTTTTCTTCGTTTAGGCCCGTTCTTCAACTTGACGTGTCTTTCTCCTCTTGGGATACTGCAGTTTGCCAATAAATCGCGAACACATACCCGGGTTCCTTAGTAACCCGAAGCGCCCCGCTCTGCTTCCTTGTTGAGCGATGTCTCCTCAGTTGGTCAATCTCCCACATAGGGCCTAGAGCCTCACCACCCAATCTATGGCCCGCAGAGAATTCCGAGAGCTTGGCAGCTGACCAGCGACTGGCCGGGAGTTCCCACAGCACCAGCAACCCCACTAGAGTTTTACCGCACAAAGAACATGGAGGAGGAGAACTAAACAGAATCTTGCAAGGTCACAGAAAACCCACAGATTCGCACGTTTAGGCCCTCTGCTCCACAAGAGCCATCCGTGGTTTGCTCTGAGAATAGCGAATCTCCAGTTTGGGGCACAGTTGCAGAATTCCGATACTCTCTCAACCCTGGCTCACTTCAGTGGTGTTCACTAGCACAGGAGCCCCAAGTTCATCTCAGTATTTACCTCTGGCCTTGGAGGGTTGAGATGCGTTGAGGAGCACCGAAGGGTCTACGGAGTGACATATCTAGCTACGCAATTGCTGACTGCAGAAATCCCTGACCAGGCACCACAGAAGCAGTTTTTTCAGCAAATGCTGCAGACTCCTGCTGGACGCAGCGAATCCACAGCACCTACAAAATTCACAAGTCAGTGTCAGCAGCGAATGAATCCGTTTTCCACAATGGGTGGTTGAATTCTGAAGCAATGTAAGATGTTCTAAGAGTAGTAGGAGCTGGGTTACTCAGCAATTACTACATAGCAACGTTTCTTCTTCGTGAAAAAAATTATTTTGATAATAAATTTTAAGTCATTAAAATGTCTGTTGCATTTTCAGTTTTGAAACATTTTCTGCTAAAAATGAACACAATACAATATATTCTAAGATGAAGTATGATGACTGGAGTTGTTTGTTGTTAATTATTGTGGCAGGAAATGCTGTTTTACTCAGGGTGGTTGTTTCCATCAAGCACTTCTCTCCTGCATGTATTAGGAAAAAAAATTGTACAAACAAATATAAAACTGTATATTAGGATAAATAGGTGTCTCCTACAGCTCTCCAGTTCGTTTGCTATTTAAATGTAATCTTATAAGTATATAATTTATTAGAGTAAAATATAGTACAGTAATTGGTGAGAGGCAAGTTGTTCAGGTCTATATTTGCAATAAAATGTTGTAGACTGGGACAATGGAATACATACAGAGTCAGCGTCTCACTTTGTCTCCCAGGCTGGAGTGCCGTGGCATGATCACTGCTCATTTCAGCCTCCACCTCCTGAGCTCAGGCGATCATTTCACCTCAGCCTCTGGATTAGCTGGGACTACAAGCGCATGCCACCATGTCCAGCTACTTTTTTTTTTAAGAGACAAGTTCTTGCTATGTTTCACAGATTAGTATCAAACTCCTGGGCTCAACCAATCCTTCTGCTTTGGTCTCTCAAAGTGCTGGGATTACAGGCATGAACAGCCATGCCCACCAACTAGGGAATATATTTTTTGTAGGCAAAATCTCCACATGGACACCTTCCCCTTTAATTGTACACCACATAGCATGTGTGTTTGTGATGGTGCTTTGCAGAAATACATATTTCAACAGACTATATCCTGCTCATTGTATGGTTTCTTGCATCATTTTTGATACCACTCAGCAAACTTTCTGCTTAGGTAATGCCCTTGAAAATATAGTAGAAAATCTTAATTTGGTTATTTTTTTTCAAGTATACAGAAATATCGTATTGGACAATTTCTGAACACTCGCAGGTGGTCTTGATGTTTACTGAAGGTTTGCAACCTTCTGGTAACGCACATTTGACAAGGCTTTTCCTCCTCTCCAGTGGGTCGTCTAAGATGTAATTTGATTTGTAATTCGGCACTGTGACTTTCACAGAAAGGGTCAATTCATTTCCTTTTATATCCTGTATATAAACAGAACTGTGTTCTAAGTGTGTCAGTTATTTCTCATATGTGGATAATAAATGAACTTTAGAATAAAGGTTCTAACTGGAATGGCACTTGGAAAGCTTTGGCACATCCTGTGGGATAGTCATCTTTGGGGGCCACAGAGCACGTGGCATGTGGCACCCAGCTACTGCAGGGCGTCCAGGCATCAGGAGGTGGAGGTGCTGGGGGTGAATCCACAGCGGAGACCACACTTGCCAGGACTTAATTTCATTCAGGCTGAGCGTGGAGACTCAACAGGATGGAGGCAAGGCCAGCGCTTCTGCCCAGATCTGAGACCAGGGAACTTGGGCAAGGCCATTCTGTGCCAACTCGACCCTGGGTCACAGCCTCAGGTGGATTTGGTTGGTAGCCTCGGAGAAGGGCGGAGTCCTCCAAAGAGGGAAGGGAGTAGTGGGAGGAAGAGAAAAGAGGAAGGCAGAGGAGGGAGGAGGAGGTTTCTTTGTGGGCAGCTATTTTAGCAGGCTGATTGCTTATCTCTGCTACTACATCCCTCTCAAGTGGTTATTATGGGACTTCATAGACCAGTAAGCTTCATTTGCGCTCTATATTTCTAATATGTGTGGAGATTTTCATCACTGGACTCATCCATTTTCTTTGCAATTTGGATTTCATTTCCCCAATAACGTTTTGACAACATCTTAGGAGGCAAGGAGGAAAGATTTTGTGCCTGGTTGGCCATCTGAATGCAGAGACTTTTTTTTTTTTTTTTGAGTTGGAGTCTCACTCTGTCGCCCAGACTGGAGTGCAGTGACTGCTCCCGGCCACCGCAGCCTCGACCTGCTGGGCTCTGGTGATCCTTCCGCCTCAGCCTTCCGAGTAGCCAGAATTACAGGTGTGCGCTACCACTACCCAGCTGATTTTTTGATTTATTGTAGAGATGAGGTCTCGCTGCCCAGGTGGGTCTCAAACCCCCGGGCTCAGGCAATCCACTCACCTCAGCCTTCCAAAGGCGTGGGATTACAGGCTGAGCCACTGAGCCCGGCTGAGACTTCTTTCATGGCTTGTTAGTAGTATATTTAGGGGAAGTCTTTGTATGGTAATAACAGAACTGGACTTGCAAAGTCAGTGAAGTTGGGTGAAAGTCTCAACCAGTCATCTGTCCAGTCATGAGATCTTGGATATGTCACGCAGATAATCTGAGCATCAATTCGTGTGTGTGTGTGTATATATATACATAAAATGTATTTATAATTATATAAAATATAACATATTAATAATCATATATATGTAATAAATTCTGCATCTAACTAGACATTGCTAACTTCAGTCATTTCCTGAGTTTCAAACCGCAATTCATGCCTCTGACAGCCATTTATAGAGCAAAGAACATATGCCAGGCAATGTTCAAGCACTGAGAAAAATATGAATAAGGCATGAAACATGCAATTATAAAACAGAGCAATCAGAGCCCCACTCTCTAGAAGCTCACAGTTGTAAAGAGGAGACAGACAATAAATAAAATGACCTTGTAGTGTGATGAGGTTGATCACGGTGACTTGTGCATCAGTGTAAGTGTTCATGGGGGAGGAAGCCTACCTGGAGCATCAGCCTCAGAGGATCTGTGTGGGGCAATCTTGGCACTATAATAAGAGCACTTCATGTTTAGGGCCAGATCATTCCCTGTTGTGGAAGTTCTCCTGTGAATTATAGGATGATTTGCAACATCCCTAGCCTCTACCCACTAGATGCCTGTAACACACCACCTACCCAATTGTGACAAACTCAAAACATGTCCAGGTGTTGCCACATGTCCCAGGGGTGAGCAGGCAGGGTTACATTTGAGAACCACTATGTAGAAGATAGCTGAGACATTATTCAGAGTCAGATTTCCCAGAGGCATCTTTATTTGTCAGAATGACAAATTAGTTTTTAATTCATTTTTGCGTGGTATTAAGAGAATTGGGCTTGCAAAGTCAGTAAGTTGGGTGAAAGCCTCAACTTGTCCTCTGGTTCCTTATTTATTAAAGTGTGTTAGAAAAATACTAGTTTTAAATTCAGAGTGGAAATACATTTTTTAAAAAATTTGTATTTAGGCAAAAGTGAAACTTGCAGAAAACAGTAGATAAAAGAAAATAAAAACAATTGCAACTCACCACATACAATTCTTGGCAATTTTTTAGCCATCTCCACTGTCAACTGGGTCTCTGTTTATTCTTGTTTGAATTAGGGCCTAGAGGAGGTCAGAATTTGGGTAGGCAGCAGACAGTGCAGCTCAAGCCAAACCTCCCCTTAGTAGCAGGCCTCCCACTCCTGCGCTGAAATACCCAGCACTCCATGGAGAAGACTCTTGGCCCTTCATTGCTGCAGACCTTGATCTCTTCTTGGGCTTCATATAAAGGACTTCAAGACTGAGGAATTCTTGGCAGCTTTTCTTAGACTGCACCGCCCTTGAGCTCTGAAGAAATACCACATGAGATGAGCAAGAACATAGGAGGTGAGAGTGAAGAGAAGAGGTGAGGGTAGCTGTTTTCACCAGGCAGTGGGTGTTAAGAGCTGGAGCCAGCCAGGCTTGGTGGCTCAGTTTGTAATCCCATCACTTTGGGAGGCCGAGGCGAGTGGATTGCCCGAGTCCACGGTTTTGGGACCAGCCAGGGCAACTTGGCAAGACCTCGTCTCTATAATAAATCAAAAATTAGCTGGGTGTGGTAGCCTGAAGTTCTGGCTACTTGGAAGGCTGAGACGGAAGGATCACCGGAGCCCAGGAGGTTAACACCAGGGTGGATGTGAGCATGCCACTGCACTCTAGCCTGGGCGACAGAGTGAGACTCCAACTCAAAAAAAAAAAAAGCTGGAGCTGGGGAGCTTGTTACAGTCTCTTGTCTGAGACTCCTCTGTCTCAGGAGCTTTAATCTTCCTAAAACATGGTTTGTTCACTCTCTGCACATCTTTTCAGTCCTTCCATCACCCATGCTTGCCAAGCATCTCCTCGAAGCACTGCAAGGGCAATTTGGGTTAGAAAAGTTAATACTGTTTCATTTTGGGAAATAAAAAAAGACATATCAGGATGGTCAACCATTCATTTAGATAGACATGAGACACAGTTTGGGATATAATAACAATAAATCACATTTGTCTAGTCCTTGATTTTTTTTTAATAAAGCAGTTTCCTACCATTTGAGCCTGACCACTAGAAAGAGCGACTTCTGTACACATTTTCACAAATAAACCTATTAGGGCCATATAACAGAAAAAAAAGACAAAACAAAACTAAATACCATTTATCAGGTAGGCAAAGACCTATGGTTTGATGATGCCAAACAGTGTTGGTAAAGGGAATTAAGCACTATTGTGCATGGTTGGTAGGGAAGTAAATTGATATAACTTCTGTGAAAGGCAATTAGATATTTTCTATCAATATTTACATCCAAAAGTGTTTGATTTGACATCTCAAACTTTAGGAATTTATCGTGTCAATACAGACCCTGGTGTAAAATAAAATATGAGCAAAAGTATAAAGTGCAGCATTCTTTTTTACTACAATATTATTTTTATTGATAAAAGTAACATGATACAAATTTTAAACATATAGTTAAATGAAGTATACAGCTTGCTGGTTACACTGATCTGTCCCACACTCGGCCGATGCCAGCTCTCTCCCTGACTGAGCGCCCAATCCAGCAGCCTGGTGCTCACTCCTCAGAGTTCCAGCTCCCCGCCCTGGGTTCTGGGCCCCCACCGAGCCCTATTTCAAGCCGCCGTCACCCAGGGAGGCTCTAGGCCTGTCAGAGATACCAGCTCCATTCCTGGCTGAAGTGCCCCGTGCAGGGCCCAAAGCCGCTGTCACCACTCACCACCTGTCCTTTGGAGCCTCGGTCCCCACTCTGGCTGAGGCACCCAGCATGGGACCCTGTGGTTGTGTAAGGGAACAGTATATCTTAAGGAGCTGCTGATCAGCCACTCTGAGCTCTCAGCTCCAGAAGAGGGAACTCCCAGGTCCCTTCTCCAACCCAGGCTACTGGTGGCACACCAGATCCAGCACACCCAGCTGTGCGCCTGACACTGGAAACACTGTAACACAGCCTGTCATAGTGGATTGCCCAAGGACCAGGGCAAGTGAAGAGAAAGGATGGGTGGAGAGAAAGGATCCTTGAAAGTGGAGCTACCCACCTCAGCCAATTTCCAGGCAGAGCTTTGCATTGCCCCGCCCATGTACAAGCAGCCTCCACCTTGGTTTCTAAGGTAATGTCGCTAAACAGGAGACAATAGGGAACCACCCCCCCACCCCCCTCCACCCTCCCCCCCGAATCAGATACAGGCAACTCAGTCCTGTCGCAGTCCTCACAGGCAGCAAGCCAAGGGAACCAACCAAAGCTTGGAATAAATCTATCTGCCTGCAATGAAAGCAAAGGGGAGAGGTTAGAGATCAGAGCTGAAGAGACTTTAGACACTCAGGAAAGATTCCAGAGCAAGTCTGGTTTCTTATTTTGATTTCCGATTTTATTGTTATGACTGTTTGTTTTGTCCACTTTTGTTTGCTTTTTGATTTAGACTACCTGTTTGTGTCGGGAGAAAATACATCAAAAGACATGATTTTATTGGAGTCTCTTTATGTGATTACCGATATGCTTTAGGGAATTTTGTTTGTGTCTGTTTTTCATTCTTTCTGGCATTGTGTCTCTTTTTCACTCATTAGTTGGTATGTATGTCTCTCTCACTTCTCTCTCTCTAACTTCCTCCTGAACCCCCCTTCTTTCATTATTTTCCTTTTTTGTACTTCCTTTTGTTCCAGGGAGCAAACCTAAACCCTGCTGCATGGACAGATTGTAAGGCAGTGGGAAATGGGTTCCAGTGTGCCCATACACCTGTAGGTGGATACTGGGATCTGCAGATAGATTTTGAATCACAGCTTCCCCCTCAATTAAACCTCAAAACTGCAAAAAGTACAGCCCCCAACCCACAGTCCAGCCTCAAAAGTGAACAAAACCAGAGGACCCTCATAAGGAAGAACAGGAGATTGAGCAAGAGAAGTAAAAGCAACCCCACCTTTCAAGAAAAACAAAATTAAAGAAGGGGAGGGAAAGGGGGAGAGATAAAAATCTACACAGTGAAGAAAAACCAAAAGAACATGGGTCTCTCCCAGACCCTGAGAAAACTGACTTTGGAATGCAAACAATAAAGAGACCCCAGAATGACTGGTCTCAACCTACAAACCTAGATATCAAGACATTAATGGAGAGATTAAAAAGAATTGAAGAGAGACAAGAAGAAACTAGAAAGAAGTTGATAACTGAGATAACAGTAGTAAAGAATACTGTGAATGAAATAAATAACAAACTGATAAGCATGGAAAGCAGAATTAGCCAAGCAGAAGAAAGAATCTCAGAACTTGAGAACCAAAATATAGAACTAACCCAAACTGTCAAAAACATAGAAAAGAAGCTTAAAAAGACAAAACAAAACCTTCAAGAGATGAGCGATTACTTCAAGAGACCAAACCTAAGAGTAATTGAACTTCCTGAAAAAGAAAGAGAGACATAGGTCATCCTGGAACAAACATTTCATGAGATTATTGAAAAAAACTTCCCTCATCTCATCAGTGATGCAAAAATTCAAACACAAGAGATTCAGAGAACCCCTGCAAGACAACAAATGAGAAGTCCAACTCCCAGACACATAATAATATGCCTAAACAAAGCAGGTATAAAAGAAAAAATCCTAAACGCAGCAAGAGAAAAAGGTCAGATTACCTACCATGGAAGACCAATTAGAATAGCAACAGATTTATCTACAGAAACACTGCAGGCTAGGAGAGCTTGGAGCCCTATCTTCAAAGTTCTAAAAGATAAACAATTTCAACCAAAAATCACCTACTTGACCAAGCTAAGCTTTATCAGTGAAGGAGAATTAAAATCTTTCCCAGACAAACAATTTCTAAGAACATATGCCACCACCAGACCACCTCTACAAGAAACACTTAAGAAAGTACTAAACACAGAAGGAAAAAAAAAAGAAGTTCATCACAAAAGTACAGGAAAAAGAGTAAAATACACACGAATCCACCCCAAAACCAAAAGAAAGACAAGAAACAAAGAGGAACAACAGCAACAACTCAATAAGAACCTTATGATAGGGATCAACTCTCACATTTCAATAATTAGCCTGAATGTGAATGGACTAAATGCACCACTGAAAAGACATAGAATGGCAAAATGAATAAAATATCACCAGGCAACAATATATTACCTTCAAGAGACCCATCTCACTAGAAAGGACACTCACAGACTCAAAGTAAGAGGATGGGAAACAAATTTTCAGGCAAAAGGAACACAAAAGAAAGGAGGAGTTGCGATGCTAATTTCAGACAAAATACCACTTAAGCTATCAAAAATGAAAAAAGATATAGAAGGCCACTACATAATGATAAAAGGTTCACTCCATCAACAGGAAATATCTGTCCTAAACATATATGCACCCATATTAGGAGCGCCAACTTTCATAAAGTAGCTTCTAGGAAAATGCAAAAAAGATATTGACTCTAACACTGTCATAGCTGGGGACTTTAATACCCCACTCACAACCCTAGACAGATTATCAGAACAAAATATCAGCAACGAGATCTGGAACCTCAATGTGACTCTTGACCAAATGGACTTAATTGATACCTACAGAACACTCCACCCAACAACCACAGAAGATACATTCTACTCCTTACCACATGGAATGTACTCTAAGATCGACCACATACTTGGCCATAAATCAGGCATAAACAAATTTCAAAAGATCGAAATTTTGTCATGCACCTTCGCAGACTACAGTGGAATAAAAATAAACATTAACACCAACAAGGTTCCCCCAAACCAACAAAGACATGTACACTAAATAGCATGATGCTAAACAACTCCTGTAAATCAAAACAGAGATTAAAAGATACCTGGAAACAAATGAAAATGAAAAAACATCTTACCAAAATCTCTGGGACACCTTAAAAGCTGTAGTAAGAGGGGACTTCATATCTCTACAAACGCACATGAAGAAAATGGAAGGATCACAAATTAACAGCCTAACAAATCACCTTAGGAAGCTGGAAAAGCAAGACCACCAAAACCCTAACTTCAGCAGAAGAATCCAGATCACCAAAATAAAAGCCCAAATCTGGGACATAGAAGACAAAAAGATAATACAAAAAAATCAATGAAGCAAAAAGTTGGGTCTTTGAAAGGATAAACAAGATCAATGGTCCCCTAGCTAGACTGACCAAGAAAAAAGAGAAAAAACCCAAATAAATACACTTTTATGGAAACAAACTTGAAAACCTTAAGGAAATGAAGGACTTTCTGACCTCACACAACCTGCCTAGGTTGAAACAAGAAGTAATCGAGACCCTAAATAGACCAATAAGAATCAAGGAAATGGACTATGTAATAAGTAAACTACCTACAAAAAAAAAGCCCCGAACCAGATGGCTTTCCAGGAGAATTCTATAAGATATTTAAGGAGGAGCTGATACCAATCCTACTGAAAGTATTTCAGTCAATTTAAAAAGATGGAAAACTCCAGAAATCATTTTATGAAGCTAACATCACATGATACCCAAGTCAAGTAAAGACCCAACAAAGAAAGAGAAGTATAGGCCAATATCTTTGATGAAGATAGATGCCAAAATTCTCAACAAGATCCTAGCAAACCAGATTCAACAACACATCTCGAAAATCATCCATCAAGACCATGCAGGCTTCATCCCTGGGACACAAGCCTGGTTCAACATTCACAAGATAATAAATATAATTAAATACATCAACAGACATCAGAACAAAAACCACATGATTATACCATTAGATGCAGAAAAAGCTTTTGACAAAAGCCAGCACCCCTTCTTGATTAAAAACTCTCAAACATCTAGGCACACGTGGAACATACCTCAAAATACTAAAAGTCATCTATGAGAAACCCACAGTTAGCATACTCCAAAGCAGACAAAAATTGGAAACATTTCCCCTGAAAACTGGAACAAGACAAGGATGCCCACTCTCTCCCCTCCTGTTCAATATAGTATTGGAAGCCCTGGCAACAGCAATCAGAAAAGAGAAGGCGATCAGGGGTATCCAAATAGCAAAAGAGGAAGTCAAGTTATCTCTCTTTGCAGATGACACGATTGTGTACTTCGAAAACCCAAGACAATCTGTCAAAAGCCTCCTTGCACCGATAAAGGACTTTAGCAAAGTTTCAGGGTATAAAATAAATGTGCAAAAGATAATCACATTTTTTATACCAATAATAAACAAACAGAAACCCAAATAAAAAGCACAATCCCATTCACAATGGCCACAAAAAAGAATGAAATACCTTGGCATCTTCCTAACCAGGGACGTGAAAGACCTTTACAATGGAAACTACAAAACACTGCTCAAAGAAATCAAAGATGACACAAACAAGTGGAAAAATATCCCATGCTCATGGATTGGAAGCATTAACATTGTGAAGACGTCATGTTACCTAAGGCAATCTACAGATTTAATGCAATACCCACCAAATTACCAGTAACATTCTTCTCAGAGCTAAAAAAAAAAATACAGGAATTCATATAGAAACGCAAACGACCAAGAATAGCCAGAACAATCCTCAGCACAAAAAAAAAAAAAAAAAAGCAGGAGGTATCACATTACCAGACTTCAAACTTTACTATAAAGCTACAATAATCAAAACAGCTTGGTACTGGCACAGGAACAGGCATATACACCAACTTTACTATAAAGCTACAATAATCAAACAGCTTGGTATTGGCACAGGAACAGGCATATACACCAATGGAATAGAATTGAGATTCCAGAAGCAAAACCTCAATTTCTCAACCAACCCATCTTCTACAAAGCCTCCACCACCTACCACTGGGGAGAGGAGAACCTATTCGTAAATGGTGCTGGGAAAACTGGTTGACCACATGCAGAAAATTCAAACAAGATCCCTATACACAAAAATTAACTCTAAATGTATCAGAGACCTAAATGTAAAACCTCAAACATAAGAACCTTAGAAAATGCATGACACTTATAGAATTGGAACTGGTGTCCTTACAGAAATTGGAACTGGCATCCAATTCCTGAACAGAACCTGAAACGCATGGGCCATAAGAGAGAAGACAGACAAGTGGAACCTCATTAAACTGACAAGCTTCTGCAAAGTCAAAGAAACCATCAAGAGAGCAGGGAGATAGCCCACAGACTGGGAAAAAGTATTTGCCAACTCAATGTCTGACAAAGGTCTAACATCGTGGATCTACAAGGAACTCAAATGTGCTGAAAAGAAAAAAACAAACAACCCCATTACAAAGTGGGCAAAAGATATGAACAGACACTTCTCAAAAGAAGACATACGAGCGGCCAACAGACATACGAAGAAATGTTTAACCTCACTAATCATCAAGGAGATGCAAATTAAAACTACACTGAGATACCACCTAACTCCAGTCAGAATGGCCATTATCAATAATTCAAAAAATAACATGCTGGAGAGGATGTGGTGAAAAGGGAACACTTCTACAGTGTTGGTGGGAGTGTAAACTATTGCAACCTCTGTGGAAAGCAGTGTGGCGATTCCTAAAAGCTCTAAATATCGACATCCCATATGACCCCGCAACCCCCTGATAACTCAAATCACTCTATCAAAAAGATACCTGCACATGTATGTTTATCGCAGCATTGTTCACAATAGCAGGAACCTGGAACCAACCAAGTTGTCCATCAAAAGAGAACTGGATTAAAAAAATGTGGTACATATATATGATGGAATACTATGCAGTCATAAAAAAGAACAAAGTCATGAATTTCGCAGCAACCTGGATGGAACTTGAGTCTATAATATTGAGTGATCTCTCACAGAAACAAAGATCTGAGTATCACATGTTCTCACTCATAAGTGGACCTTGAACATCTATCATACTACTATAAGGATTGACAGTGGTGGGAAACAATGGGGGTGCAGGGAGCAGAAGGGTTTTGGATTAACGGTAGTCAATATCTGTCTGGGGATGGGGGGACACCCCTTATCACCAAGGGTGCCTGAACGATGCATATTTGTATACCTAACCCTTAACTGTACCCTACAATTTTAAAATAAAAAATGTTTAAAAAATGAAAAAAAAATTAATAAATAAATCTGTATTATTACATTTTTAAAAATGAAGTATACAAAGTAACTACTACTATAATTGTGAAATTAGACATTGCTGACAGCCCAGATGCCTTTGCTCCAGCAATCACAACTCCTCCTAACTAGCCATACCCAGGATTCTAAGGCAATGTTTTCTCGCTTTATTTTCAATCTTCCCACCTAAGTACAGATTCCTAAAAGCAAACCAAGTATTTGTATGTATATTCATTTTTTGTTTTTGAATACAAACATTTATTTATATATATTTATACAAATACCCAGAATGTTTTTTTACATTATTTGCCTCTAGAAGAGAAAATAGGTGGCTTGGGGATAAAGGTGGGAGGAAAATTAATTCTCCACTGTATCTATCTACTTTCTGAATTTCCTACTATGTGCATATATTACCTACTAAAAAAGAGTCCAGAGAATTTAACTTGCCCCAAGTCACATAGTCAGCCAGTGTCAGAGGTTAGACTGAGTGCCAGTTATTGGAATTTAGGCCAGATTTCTTTCTACAACTGTAAAAGAATGTAACCAATGATCAGCCTTATACTCCACAATCTGGGAAAGCCTAAAAGCATGCTCCAACTGAGCCTGGATATGTTTCTGTTCATTTTCTCCATAAATTCTTTCAACAGTGTTCTGATAGGATTCCACAGGGCTGAGGCAGAGGCATATTTCAGCATAACCAACCACAGAGCAGGACAAGAACCCTACGTGATGCATTTTGGGCAGAATGACAGAATAAGTTCATACTTGGACAAAGACCCTCTGCTTCACACACATGGAAATAAGAAAAACATAAGCGACAATGTTATAGGTGAGTTCAAAGACAAGATAAACACCACTCTCTGCTAAGAATGGGTCAGCAACACAAGAAAAAGGCAGTGAGAGGACCTGATGGGTTCAGCATACTGAATCCAGATTTCTTCTGAAAGAAATAGCCACTGACCACTGCTTAGAGCTGAGGCTTCAAAAGAACGGGGGGGACTCAAGCACAGCTTGGAGATGAGGCATTCACTCAAGCTCTGATTAACTAGCAAATGACCTCACACCATCTGAAGGAATCAACTCCAAATGTATTAAAGACACAAACATGTCTGGTAAAACTCTAATAGAATTATTTTCCATTATAGGAAAAACAAAACAAAATACCCCTTGGTCTTAATAAGCTTTGAATGCTATTATAAAATACTACAGACTGGGTGGCTTAGCTAGCATACTTTTATTTCTCACAATTCTGGAGGCTGAAAGTCCAAGACCAAGGTACCAGCAGATTCACTTCTGGTGAGGACACTCTTCCTAGCTTGCAAGCAGCTGAATTCTTGCTGTGTCCTCACAAGGCAGGGAAAGAAAGCTCTGATCTCTCTTCCTTTTCTTACAAGAGTACTAATTTCATCATGGAGGCCCCACCCTTATGACCTCATCTAACTTAATTACCTCCCAAAGGCCCCACCTATCCAAATACCATCACATCAAGAGTTAGGGATTCAACATATAAATTTTGGTGGAACACATATGCTCAGCCCATAACATCACTCAAGCCAAAAAAAAAAAAAATTCATGAAATCCAATAGAAAAATGGGGAAACATCTGAAGAATCAATGCAAAGAAAGAGGAAAACAAATGACTGATGAATTATCTGAAGAGCAGCATGGTATCAAAGGAAATCAGAGAAATGCAAGTTAAAACAATAAAGGGAAACACTAGATACTCATTAGATTGTGACTATTAAGATCCTGGTTAAATCTACTAAGCACATAATAAAGAGGAACTCTGATATACTGCTGGGGAGTATAGACTGGTGCAAGCTGAAGGGATGTTTCTTTTAAGGAAGTGGCTGCCTGATCACCAAAATTAAAAACTTTTATATATTAAAAGATACTATCAAGAGAGTGAGAAGACAGTCCATGAAATGAGGGAAAATATTTGCAAATCATGTATCTGATAAGGGCCTAGTATATAGGAAAGAATTCTTACAACTCAAAGCATAAAGATGGCCAGGAATAGTGGCTCATACCTATAATCCCAGCACCTTGAGAGCCTGAGGAGGAAGGATTGCTTGAGCCTAGGAGTTCAAGTCCAACCTAGGCAACATAGCAAGAATTCATCTCTACCAAATACTTTTTAAAAAATTAGCTGGGCATGGTCATGTGTACCTGTAGTCCTAGCTACAAAGGAGGCTCAGGTAGAAGTATTACCTGAGCCCAGAAGATTGAGATCTTGGTAAGCCACTGCACTCTAGTCTGGGTGACAGAGTGAGACTCTGACTCAGGAAAAGAAAAAAAAAAAAAAAAGCATAAAGACAACCCAGTTTTTTTAAATGGGAAAAGGTCTTGAAAGTACATTTTTCCAATGAAAATATACAAATGGCCAAAAAACACCTGAAAAGTTGCTCAACATCAATAGTCATTAGTGAAATGTATATCAAAACCAGAGCTATCACATTATACCCACCAAGATGGCTATAATAAAAAACAAAGAAACTAAATTAAAAGTAAAAAGAGTAGATGATGGGGAGAAATTAGAACTTTGTATATGGCTGGTAGGGATGTAAAATGGTACAGTAGCTGAGAAAAGGAGTTTGATAATTCCTCAAAACTATAACTATAGTTTTAAACATAAAACTAACATATGATCCACTCCTAAGTACACCAAAATAATGAAAAACAAGTACTCACCCAGAAACTTATATACAAATGTTCATAGCGGCACTCTTCATAATGGTCAAAGAGTGGAAACAATCTAAGTGTCCATGGATGAATGAATGGACAGACAAAATATGGTATACCTATACAATGAAATATCATTCAGTCATAAAAAAGAATGAAGTACTGATACGTTACAACATGACTGAATCTTGAAAATGTGCTAAGTAGGAAAGAAGCCAGACACAGTAGGCCACAAATTCTATTATTTCATTGATATGATATATCCAGAATAGGCAAATCCATAGAGACAGGAAGCAGATTAGTGGTTGCTAGGATCTGAAGTAGGGAGGAATTAGGAGTGACTGTTTAATGGAAATTGGTTTCTGTTTGAGATGATGAAAAAGTTCTGAAACTAGACAGTGGTAATGACAGTACAATATTGCAAATGTATTAAATGCCACTGAATTGTGTACTGTAGAATGGTTAAAATGCTAAATTTTTAGGTATATTTTACCTCAATAAAAAAGGAATCAATGGAGGGGAATTGGGTGAGGATGAACATAAGTTTTCTATATGCACTTTCCAGCATCCAATTAGTTATAGCTATGCCAAAGTATCTTAAAAATATATTAAGCACTGACCAAGAATAGGTACCATTTTTATGGTGATATAGTTATGCTTTAGGGTACACATTTATTATGAGGACAATAACTCAAATTCCCTGATGTCCATACCTGTATTTTCTAATATGTTTTGCTACTTGTTATTACTTCCAAAGTATTATTACAATTATCACTAATTAAAATACCCTGTAATATCTAATTCTTAAGGTGTCTCCTTGTACATTATCTTACTTGGTACTTAAAACTAATAAGTTGAGGTAGACTAAACCAAAATTATTTATGATTCCCTTTGTTGAGATCCTCACAATTTTCTAATTCCCTTCTGAATTCAGAATAAATCTCTCAATCCTCACTTTCACCTACTCATTTTTACCAGTTTTAAAGGAGCTAAATGAAATGAATCTTTAGAGAATGGTTAAGGCTTGGTTTCCATGACTAGGGGACGATATCATTTCTTGATTCAATTTGAAAAACCTGTTTCTTTTCTCTCCTTTTTTTACATTTATTTAAAGAGGACTGAAAAGGCACAAATTTTGAGTTACTGAACTATAAGAAACACTTGAGAAAGCTATTTCATACTAGGGATTTGGTTCATCTTTCCTATAGTAAATCCATTTATGCATATATTATGCAATTATCATGATATATAACTATATTAGCTTATATCTAATAGAAAATATAGTTACACATGTAATTGTGTTTTCTATAGTTTATAAATAAGCATGTGAAAAGAATTTTGCAAGGAGGAAGAGGACTATGATCTTTATATTTTAATTTTAATTTTTTTGAATCAAGGTCTCACTCTGTTGGCCATGCTGGAGTGCAGTGGCACAATCATGGCTCACCACAGCCTCAAACTCCTGGGCTCAGGAAATCCTTTTGCCTCAGCCTCTTAAGTAGCTAAAACTACAGGTGCACACCATCATGACTGGTTAAGTTTTTGGTTTTTTGTAAAGACAAGGTCTCTCTATGTTGCCCAGGCTGATCTCGAACTCCTGGGCTCAAGCAATCCTCCTGTCCTGGCCTCCTAAAGTGTTGAAATTACAGGCGTGAGCCACTGCACCCAGTCATGGAAGAAGGAAGAGGGCTATGGTCTTTAGAGTTAGAGAAAATTACATTGACGAAAACATACAACAAATTAAGAAACCACAAAGACATCCAAGTGAAACATTCCAGATTCTGTTTCATCTTCCTCCCAATGAGGACCTGATTTCCATGATCTCCCACATGAAAGGTATCACTTAATTGAGCCATGAAATCAAAACTCAAGTTTTCCCACTGCTATGTCTCTGTGGACATGTTTAGTCATACGCAGTAATAACACACTCAAGACAAACTTGACCAAGAATCAGATCTAGTGTCCAAGAGCCAAATAGCTCAATCATTGAAATGAAACTCACTGGAGGAGCCACAGAAGGTGAGCTGAGGATGCAAAAGGTCCAGTTATGCACAAGGTGTACTTTCACGCTACTTGATTTGTTGGTTGACACAGTTGACCCAGACAGGCACTATTTCCAAAAATAAACTGTCAAAAATTAAGTCAGAAACATTTAGTTACCTGTGGCCTGTTTAGTATCTTCTCTGCAAATAATTTACTGACATGTGAAGAAGTCAGTGGAGAGACCAAGTCAGGGGCAAAGGCAAAACAAGGATGTGTTGGTGCCCAGGGAACCAAGGAAACTTCCAGCATTCAAATCCCAGGACAGTCCCTTCCACATTGACTCTGGTTTGACCACATGCCTTACTGTGGCTAAGGGGACATCAGCAAATTCAACACCAACAGAAACTTGATAAGAACTTGCACATTGGGAGCCAGAAGCAATGTAATAAATCCAATCACCCTGAGACAGCCATGCTGGGAGGATCCCAAAGCTAGCTAGGTACCAAGACCACCTGGAGAAGCAAAGAGGTGCTAGACATGTGAGTGAAGCTTCTTGGGTCTTCTAGATCAGCTACCAGACACCAGCTAAATGCAGCTATGTGACTTCAGCTGATTCTATATGGAGCAGAAGAAAAACCGGCCAAACCCTTTCAGAATTCCTAACCCACAGAATCAATCAGAGGAAATAATAAATAATTATTGTTTTAAGCTATAATAAGTGAATTTTATGCAGCAATAGGTAAGTGCAACACAGGATCTGTTAGAGACATAGAAGAAAATTGCACTCTGGGAATAGTAAATTTTATTTGTATACTTTTGGGGTAACCTGCTTAGCCGGCAGCTAGCAGAGAGGTCAGTCTGGGAATTCTGTCTTTGAGTAGGCTCTCAGGGATATCAAAGAAAACATTTTAATTGTTTATGAATTCTCAAGAAATCTTTGAGGGTTTACCACGGAGCATACTTGTGTAATGTCTGCTGTGTCCTTTTGTTAGAAGCTTTGACCTTGTTAGTTCAGGTCTGTACCATTCCACTTTTCAGAATTTTACAGAAAACAACTTTGAGATTGGGAAAAGACCAACTGGGAGTGGGCCTAGAAGATATGAACACTCCCCCATGCCCCATTTCACCCACTCATTTAAAAACAGCAGTAGTGGCATGGTCATTCTGTCCAGCCCTTCAGTCAATAGTCATGGCTATTGACTATTGACTATTGACTACTAACTCTGGAATGCCCTAAAGTGGCTCAGGACCTTGCAGGAAACTCTGGAGCTTTAGTTACAAGCATAGCATTGCACTGAGGGAGCAGGGATGAATGAGATGACAGGAACCTTGGCCCTGGAAATGAGAGTTGCTTAGTGGGGCCAAGAGGTCTACAGAAATCAGGATCTCCCTGTGTTGGGGTGTACACAGGTAGTAAGAAGGAGACTGAGAAACACAGGAAGAATCACACAAAGCAAAATAGAATTAAACTCCATTTATTTGGAAGAGGGAGTAAATCTTACTGGTGACTAGAGCCCTGAGGCTGCACTTTCTCCTCAGGAGGGAGGACTTGAGTAGATTGGGCTATGTCTGGCAAGGGCTGTAGTGGTTTGGTATCTGGGTAGATAAGCAGAAGTAAAGGAGCAGAATTAGTTTTCTCAGTCTGTGGCACCTCTCACATCAACGCAGAACCCACCTATGTGTCCTCTTTAGCTCTGTGTTCCCCCTGTCCCTATCCTCTAGGGTTTCCCCATTTTCTCTACCACCTCTCACCTGCCTGACTCCCCAGCTGGGCCTCAGGCCTGTCTCCCCAGAGCAGATAGGCAGAATCATTGAGGAACCGCTGGCTGCCGGTATGTTAGGCAGGTCTGTACTGGCCAGCGCTGTCCCCTGCCGCCTGGGGTAAAGTGGGAAAAAGGAAGAGAGTATCCAGGACTAAAAAGGTCTCCTGCATCCTGTTTTGCCTCCACTGTTTTTCAGTAGGAATTCCCTCCACCATTTGAATACAAATTTGATGGCGTCAGGTCCTGCAAAACTCCATCAATTTACCGGAACTCTTTAGGATAAAGTCCAAACTCTTAACAAGACTCTTCAACATCTGGCCTGTTTCCCCCCTCCAGCCTCATGTCTTGCTCCAGCATCCTGAACCCTCATTTCCTAGACAGCACCCCAAGCCCTCAAGTCTCCAAGAACTCGCACGTGCCTAGAATTTCCATATCTCATTACCATTGCGTATCACGAACCTCACCATCACTGGCATGAGTATTAGTGTTCTACTCCCTCAACTAAAACCTTTTTCTACACTATTTTAATCGTTTCTTGGTCTCTCATCAGACTGTAAATTCACTGAGAATAATGAATCCAGCACAGTACTTGACTCATTGTAGAAAATAAGTATTTCTTTAATGAACGAAAGGAGATGGGAGCATTTCCTCCACGAAGCTACAGAACATCTATTATTAAGCATAGGTGAGGATGCCTCATGATACCATCATCTCTCTACTGCCCACACTGGGGATAAAAGTCAAGCTCAAACCTTGGTTTGTGCAAGTGGAGTTAGAACTTTACCCAGAGCTAGAGAAGGCCGACGCCTGAAAACTCCACGGAGACACCCATCTGGAGCGAGGCAGGCGCCATTCGGCCGCTCACACAATCCCCCATTCGCCACCCCCCACCCCCACCCCACAGCGCTCCTCCATGTCCCCACCTCTGCTCGAGCACTCACGTCTCTGGCGCTGGGTGCAAGTGAGGCCCGGGACGAGGAGGGAAGAGCAGTCGCGACAGAGTGTCCTCTGCACGCCCGTGGCCCCCCACCCCACCCCCCGCCTCCCGCCCGCCAGGCCCGAGGCAGTCTCACCGCCGCAAGACTAGCCGCTTCGCGATGGTTCTCTCCGTGGGGCAGTAAAACCTCGCCAGCGCCTGGTTCTCGGGGTCTTGTGCAAGGACACGGTGGGCCGCCTGGGAGAGACAGCGGTCACTCCGGAGCCTGCGGCACCGGGCCCAGTCTCCCGGGCGCCCCCAGTCGCGGACACATCTGGTACAGGAAGTTAAGCCTCTGGAAGGCCTCGCGATCCTTCACCTGCCCCGCCGTCACCTAAGCTGCAGGGCCGGGAGCCAGACCGCCCGAGGTCCCGCCCCTCAGATAGCTCCGCCCCGGGCGTCCGCGCAAGGCCTCCGGGGAAGTGTAGTCCCTGAACCTGCGGACCCTTGTCGTGAGGCTCCAGCTCCTGCAATTCAAGTTCAGGGTCCAGTCCCTTGATGAGTTTTGGATTTCCTCATCTTCCTAAAGCTCCTGATCAGTTTATATTGCGTAGAGACTGCAAAGCCTACAGAAGCAATAGAGGCTCTTAAAACTGCTAAACATTTCCAGGACAGTAGACTGGGTATCCTTATGCAGCTTGGTCTATGTGCAATTTTTACCCTAGACCTTCCACCCTACTCTCGTGAAGCCAAAAGACAGAGGCCTGCAAGATCTAAAGAACTGACATTCAAATAAAGCACTGGTACCACTGGGGATGAGAGTGGGAAGGATCATGAGGGTGATGGAAGGAGGGAAGAGGGCCCCTGGTTCTCAGAAAGCACATCTTAACACTTTTCCACTTACCAAAGAAACGCATTTCCTGTTATACAGTGCTGGACACATGGTAGGTGATCTTCACTTGATGAGTGAATGGTTTCGAATTCCTAATCTTCGGGACAGCAAAGAAACTTGTCTACAGCATCCCTTGTCCCTGAAACATCACCCCACCTCCCACAGACATTCACTTCACATCCCTCCCTCTGATCTCTTTCTGTCTCCCATTTGTTCTGCCTGGCATCCTGTGACTCAGTTAATGACTACCAGTTCCTGAGGTTAGAAGCTGAGGGTTGAGAGCTGAAGGGGCAGAACTTAATGAACCCTGAGATGGGAGAGGACAGTCTGCGTCAGGAGAGGGTAAGACCTCTCTCTCCTCTCTCAGACTCCCTGCCAGGCGGGGGCAGAGAACCAGGCTTCCAGCTGGGAGGAAGCAAATGGCTGAAACCTCCTCTAGGAATAGTTTCACAAGTGTCCTCAGACCCAAATGAGAGAGGTATTTAAAATGTGGATGCTCAGGCCCACCCCAGACCTTGATCAATCACTGAGGGTGAAACTCAGAAACATTTTTAACTCCCAGTGATTCTTACACATCAACACAAGTCATCACCAAATGACAAACAACACAGAGATCACTTCGGTGATCCTTTGTCACACGTTATTTTTATCAACCAAA